>NC_087212.1:43677907-43715407 GCF_015104395.2 Macrobrachium nipponense
GCTTCAAGCAGTTTAAAATAGCAAAGGAAATGATAATGATATGGCAATATGTCCGTCTCATGTGCGTGCTTGCGTGCGTACATATGTGCGTCTGTTGAGAACTGGGTCGCCAACAAGTTTTAATTTCACGGTTCGTCTTCTTGATGAGGCCTACTCATCTCTCTTTATATTTGTTTCTCGGGTTTCAAATCGTTTATTTTTCTTGTTGGGTTAAACGGGGAAGGCTCTTGGCATATCGATCAATGTGATTTTTTTTTGCTTTTTTTGGCAGACGAAGTGTTACTGTTGCTTCAGGCAGTTGATAAATGTTGTGAGTGACTGGCGGCAGCGACCTAAGTAGCTGTGACGCCAGAAATCCCCAAGTAATTGATTGATTAATTATTAATAAATACAAAAGAGGCATGTCGGCGCCTATGTTAGTAGTCCTCAGTGTTGAGGCACTTTTCTCAATACACTCACTTCTCTCTTTATATATATATATATATATATATATATATATATATATATATATATATATATATATATATATATATATATATATATATACTATATATATATATATATATATGTATATATATATATATATAGTATATTATATATATATATATATATATATATATATCTACCCGCTAACTTTCTCTCTCTCTCTCTCTCTCTCTCTCTCTCTCCCCGCTAATAAAGTGTCCGCGGTGTTGAAACAAATTTTCAAATGCCCATTCTCTCTCTCTCTCTCTCTCTCTCTCTCTCTCTCTCTCTCTCTCTCTCGCTCTCTCTCTCTCTCCACGGATCCATTTGCGGGAGGAAGAGCTGGGCCAAAATATTGAACCATTTTCGGTCGTTGCCGGAACAAACAGAATGTTTTATTTATCGCATAGATTGTGGGGCGTCATGTAGTTTCACCGGGTTGCTCCTTTGCACGTTTGGTGATCATGATGCCGTCACTTGCAGCCTCTCGTCTTGAAGGGTTCAAGTGACGGAGCAATATCATTGCTATATTTTGATACGGAAATTGCCAGAGAGAGAGAGAGAGAGTTGGGGTTTTGATATGTGACAGTGTTAACATGCATAATTATAAGTTTTCATGTATATTTTCTCAGTTATCAATTATACATATGCACATTTATATATGCACATATATATGTGTATATATATGTATGTGTTTGTGTGAATATATACGTATATCTATATATATATATATATATATATATATATATATATGAATATATATATATATATATATATATATATATTATATATATATATTATATATATATGTGTGTGTGTGTGTGTGTGTGTGTATTAGATGGTTGTGTGTGTGTACACGTATTTATTTGAATATCACTCTATAACTAATTAAAAAAAATGACCTAGGATTTTGAACTGTACTGAGTCCCAATATCGTGAAAAAACCAACAACACACAAGCAGCCCCCAAAATGTTTGAAGCACCAACGAAAATGTCGACCTGGAATCCTGAATTCTCTACCTCATTCCTGATTAAGCTCTGGAGAAGAAAAACCAATCAGAACATAATCAAATGTGCGAACTACTATAATGTAGGTCATGCGTCCCAGGAAGGAATTCCCATTCCAGTCGACATTTCCCGGAGGACGAAGCTTAGATGAGGCTGGAAGCTTTGACCTACTTTGCCATTATTATTTCAGACCGGCGAAATGACACCCCCGCCCACTCACCACCCCTTACAACGCCTGTGACACATGTGACCTTTCATCGCAAGGCGAATGACCTTTCTGGATGAAGGTCAGGCCTACTATGAACCCCCTTTCCAAACCATTGACTTCCATCACGGTCCAGAAAGATCTCTCTAGACCGGTTGCTCCATAGACTCTCTAACCTATTTTGGCCTTAAGGGAAATATATACTTTTGCTTTCAAATAGTTGCGAAATGTGGCACTCACACAAAGGGAGGTGTGTATTTTTATGAAGTCTCTTTGAACGTATAATAAGTGTAAAGAGACGTTCTATATATATATATATATATATATAATATATATATATATATATATATATACACACACATATATATATATATATATATTATATATATATATACATATATATGTATATATATCAATATATATATATATATATATATATATATATATATATATATATATATATTATATATATATACATACGGTACCAAGCGGTTTTGTGTATTGCGTACACTTCTTCGGGGGTACAAAGTAAAATAAATATATAGAAACATAATCAAGAAAATTTCACAGAACGAAGATCAAAACCATTAACAAGCGAATCATCATCACAAATTGTCACTACCAAACAAGTAAGAATACTTTGAAAGTGCTTAAGAACTGAAACTGCAGTTAGTATTACAGGCTGTTGCTAAAAGGTGACATTGTATTTCCCTACAATTTTATAAACAAGGTAACTATCTAATTTAAAAAGACCTGAACTTAGATTCATAAGTTGATTGTTAAAATGCTTAATAAAGGCAGATTCAACTTTGTTTGTTTTTACAATATGGTTACAAAATATTACATCAGATACATTTTTCCAGTTTATACTATGGTTAAAATCATTCATGTGCACAAATAAAGAACTTGTCGATTGACCTGTTCTAACTGCATAACGGTGTTGTTTTAGACGGTAACCTAGTTCTTTACCAGTTTGACCAATGTATTTGTTATTACACTCAGCACAAGGAATCGTGTAAATACAGCCACTAGTTTGTTTTTGGGGGGGAATTACACATAATGATATTTTGTAGTGTTCCTGAATTTTTGTATACCACACTTCAAAATATCATTGTGTGTAATTCCCCAAAACAAACTAGTGGCTGTATTTACACGATTCCTTGTGCTGGGTGTATTTTTAATCCCATTCCATTTTTACCTTACTCCATTTTTAAAACCCATTCCATTTTTACCCTGATCCATTTTTACACCATTCCATATTTACCCCATTCCATTTTTACCCTGATCCATTTTTACCCTGATCCATTTTTACCCTGATCCATTTTTACCCTGATCCATTTTTACCCATTCCATTTTTACCCTGATCCATTTTTACCCTGATCCATTTTACTGAAGATCCATTTTTAGCCCTGATCCATTTTTAAACCCACCATTTTTCCATTTTTACCCTGATCCATTTTTACCCTGATCCTTTTTACCCTTGATCCTTTTTACCCCACCATCCATTACCCTGATACCAATTACCCTCCGATCCATTTTTACCCACCATTCCATTTTTACCCTGATCCATTTTTACCCTGATCCATTTTTACCCTGATCCATTTTTACACCATTCCATTTTTACCCTGATCCATTTTTACACCATTCCATTTTTACCCTGATCCATTTTTACACCATTCCATTTTTACCCTGATCCATTTTTACCCACCTTTTTGATCCATTTTTAACCCATCCTTTTTATCCATTTTTACCCTGTCCATTTTTACCCCTGATCCATTTTTTACGACATGTCCATTTTTACCTGATCCATTTTTACCCTGATCCATTTTTACCCTGATCCATTTTTACACCATTCCATTTTTACCCTGATCCATTTTTACCCTGATCCATTTTTACCCCATTCCATTTTTACCCTGATCCATTTTTTACAAGCCATTCCATATTTACCCTGATCCATTTTTTAACCCTGATCCATTTTACCCTGATCATTTTTACCCTGATCCTTTTTTAACAACCATTTCCATTTTTACCCTGATCCATTTTTACCCTGATCCATTTTTACCCCATTCCATTTTTACCCTGATCCATTTTTACACCATTCCATTTTTACCCTGATCCATTTTTACACCATTCCATTTTTACCCTGATCCATTTTTACACCATTCCATTTTTACCCTGATCCATTTTTACCCTGATCCATTTTTACACCATTCCATTTTTTATACGCCTGATCCATGTTTACCCTGATCCTTTTTTACCCTTTTGATCCATTTTTAAAACCGCGATTCCGTTTAACCCTTTTTTGAGCCCATTTTACCCTGATCCATTTTTACACATTCATTTTTTACCCTGACCATTTTACCCTGATTTTTCCCATTTTTACCCTGGACCATTTTTACCACCATTTTTCCCGATTTTTACCCTCTGATCCATTTTTCCCCTGATTTTTCCATTTTTTTACCCACCATTCATTTTTACCCTGATACCCATTTTTACCCCTGATCCATTTTTTACCCTGATTCCATTTTTAACCCAACATGTCCATTTTTACCTGAATCCATTTTTATTACCCATTCCATTTTTACCCTGATCCGATTTTTACCCTGATCCTTTTTACCTGATTTTTCCATTTTTGACCCTGATCCATTTTTAAACCCTGATCCAATTTTTTTACCCCTGATCCATTTTTAACACCATTTCCTGTTTAACCCTGATCCCATTCTTTACCCTTTTTGATCCATTTTACCCCATTCCATTTTTTACCCTGGATCCATTTTTAAACCCACCATTCCATATTTCCCTGATCCCTTTTTTACCCTTTTGAATCCCACATTTTTTTACCCTATCCATTTTTACCTGTCCCATTTTTACCACCATTTTTCCTTTTTTCCGGCTGATCCATTTTTTACTCCTGCATCCATTTTTTCCCTGTGCCATTTTTACACCTTCTCCAGTTTTTACCCTGATTTTTCCATTTTTACCCACCATTCCATTTTTTACCACCCTGTCCATTTTTACACACATTTTTCCCTTTTACCCTGATCATTTTTAACCCTTGATCCATTTTTACCCATCCATTTTTACCTGATCCATTTTTACCCTGATCCATTTTAACCCTGAATTCCATTTTTTTAACTCCTGATCCATTTTTTACACACCCATTCTATTTTTAACCTGATCCATTTTTTACACCTTCCATTTTTACCTTGATATGGGCCTGATTTTTCCATTTTTACCCACCATTCCATTTTTACCCTGATCCATTTTTTACCGGATCCATTTTTACCACAATTTTTTCCATTTTTACCCTGATCCATTTTTACCCTGATACCATTTTTACCCTGAATCCATTTTTACCCTGGAATCCATTTTTGTTTACCCAGTCCATTTTACCCTGATCCATTTTTACCCTGATCCAATTTTTACCCTGATTTTCCAAATTTTACCCTGAGCATTTTTAACCCTGATTTTTTCCTTTTTATACACCATTCCATTTTTACCCCTGATTTTCCAATTTTTACCCTGTATCCAGTTTTACACCAGTTTTTCCATTTTTTAAACCCTGATTCCATTTTTACCCCATAACCATTTTTACCCTGATTCAATTTTTACCCACCATTCATTTTTACCCTGATCCATTTTTTTACACCACATTCCATTTTTAACCCTGATTTTCCATTTTTACCCACCATTCCATTTTTCCCTGATCCCATTTTTACCCATTCCATTTTTACCTGATCCGTTTATTTTTACCCACCAGTCCATTTTTACCCTGATCCATTTTTTACCCTGTTCCATTTTTTGACCCTGATCCTTTTTACCCTGATCCATTTTTTACCCCATTCCATTTTAACCCTATTTTTCCATTTTTAAACCCTGATCCATTTTTAAAACCCGTGATCCTTGTTTACACCATTTTTTCATTTTTTACCCTGATCCATTTTTAACCCTGAGTCCATTTTTAATTTACCCTGATCCTATTTTTACCCACATTCCATTTTTCACCCTGGATCCATTTTTTACCCACCATTCCATTTTACCCTGATCCATTTTTACCCCATTCCATTTTTAACCCTGATTTTCCATTTTTTACACCACCAATTCCGATTTTTTACACCATGATTTTCAATTTTTACCACCATTCCATTTTTAACCTGATCCATTTTTACCCCAACCTTCCATTTTTACCCTATCATTTTACCCCATCCATTTTTACCCTGATCCATTTTTACCCTGATTCCATTTTTACACACCATTCCATTTTTTATACCCTGATCCATTTTTACCCTGATCCATTTTTTACGCCCATTTTCCATTTTTCCCCTGATCCATTTTTTACCCTGATTTTTACCATTTTACCCACCATTCCATTTTTATTTTACCCTGATCCATTTTTTACACCAATTCCATTTTTACCCTATGCCATTTTTTATTAACCTTGATTTTTCCATTTTCCCTGAATCCTTTTTACACCCTTGATCCCTATTTTTACCCGCCATTTCCCTTTTTTACCCTTATCCCATTTTTACCCTGATCCATTTTTTACACCTCTATTTTTCCATTTTTACCCTGATCCATTTTTCCCTATTTCCCTTTTACACCATTTTTCCAATTTTTAAAACCCTGATTTCCATTTTTACCTGAATCCATTTTTTTACCCTGTATTTCATTTTTTTACCCATGGAAATCCAGGTTTTAACCCTTGATCCTTTTTACAACAATTTTTCCGTTTTTTAACCTGATCCATTTTTACCACCCTTTTTCCATTTTTACCCACCATTCCATTTTTACCCTGATTTTTCCATTTTTACCCTGAAATCCATTTTTTAATACCCTGATTTTTCCATTTTTAAACCCTGATCCCATTTTTACCCCTGATTCCCATTTTTACCCACCATTCCATTTTTACCCTGATCCATTTTTACACCATTCCATTTTTACCCCATTCCATTTTTACCCTGATCCATTTTTACCCTGATCCATTTTTACCCGCCATTCCATTTTTAAACCCTGAGCCATTTTTACCCCCATTTTTTCCATTTTTACCCTTTCCATTTTACACCCATTCCATTTTTACACCTGTTCATTTTTACCACCATTTTTCCATTTTCCCTGATCCATTTTACCCCATTCCATTTTTTAACCCCATTCCATTTTTTGACAACACCATTCCATTTTTAACCACCATTCTCCATTTTTACCCTGATTTTCCTTTTTACCTGATCCATTTTTACCACCATTTTTCCATTTTTTTAACCCTTATCCATTTTTATCCTGATCCAGTTTTAACCCTGATTTTTCCCAATTTTTACCCACCATCCATTTTTACCCTGAATCCATTTTTACCCACCCTTCCTTTTTTTACCTGATCCATTTTTTAAAACCCTCATTCCTTTTACCCATTTTTCCAATTTTTACCGCTGATCCATTTTTACAACCATTCCCATTTTTACCTGATCCATTTTTACACCATTCCATTTTTACCCTGATCCATTTTTACACCATTCCATTTTTACCCTGATCCATTTTTACCCTGATCCATTTTTACCCATTCCATTTTTACCCTGATCCATTTTTACCCCATTCCATTTTTACCCTGATCCATTTTTAACCCTGACCATTTTTACCCATTCCATTTTACCGCTGATCCATTTTTACCCCTGATTCCAATTTTACCCTTGATCCATTTTTACCCTATCCATTTTTGATTTTACCCTAGATTTCCATTTTTACACCATTCCTCCATTTTTTACCATGATCCATTTTTACCCTTGATCCATTTTACCCCTTGATCCATTTTTTAACCCCTGATTCCCAAAAGTTTTAACCCGTGATCCATTTTTACCTTGATTCCATTTTTCACCCTGATCCATTTTTACCCTGCTCCAGTTTTACCCCTTGATGTCCATTTTTACCTTGATTCCATTTTTGTACCCTTGATCCATTTTTACCCTGATCCATTTTTATTACCCTGATTCCACTTTTTACCCTGAATCCATTTTACCCTTATCCCATTTTTACCCTGATCCATTTTTACCCCATTCCATTTTTACCCTGATCCATTTTTACACCATTCCATTTTTACCCTGATCCATTTTTACCCTGATCCATTTTTACACCATTCCATTTTTTACCCTATCCCATTTTTTTACCCTGATCCATTTACCCTCCCATGATCCATTTTTACCCTGATCCATTTACCACATTCCATTTTACCCTGATCCATTTTTACCCTGATCCATTTTACCCCATTCCATTTTACCCTGATTCCATACCATTATCCATTTTTACCCGCCTGATCCATTTTTTAACCTTGATTCCCATTTTTTAACCCTGATTCCATTTTTAACCCTTGATCCTTTTTATTTTTCCCTGATCCAGTTTTTACACCGTTGTTCCATTTTTACACCATTCCATTTTTACTTGAAGTCCATTTTTTAACCTTGATCCATTTTTTTACCCTGATTCCATTTTATACACCATTTTCCATTTTTTACCTTGATCCATTTTTTTACCCTTGAATCCATTTTTGTTTACCCTGATCCCATTTTTTTTTTAACACCATTCCATTTTTACCTTGATCCATTTTTTTTACCCTGATCCCATTTTTTAACACCATTCCATTTTTTGTACCCCTGATCCATTTTTTACCTTGATCCATTTTTCTACCCTGATCCATTTTTAACCCCATTTCCATTTTTTACCTTGATCCCATTTTCACCTTGATCCATTTTTCACCCTGGATCCTTTTTACCCTGATCCTATTTTTTACCTTGATCCATTTTTTACCTTGATCCATTTTTTACCTTGATCCATTTTTCACCCTCCTGATCCCATTTTTTACCCTGATCCACTTTTACCCTGATCCATTTTTAACCCTGTCCATTTTTTAACCCCACCATTCCATTTTTATCCCATTCCATTTTTACCCCATTCTATTTTTACCTTGATCCATTTTTACCCTGATCCATTTTTACCCCATACCATTTTTATCCCATTCCATTTTTACCCCATTCTATTTTTACCTTGATCCATTTTTACCCTGATCCATTTTTACCCTGATCCATTTTGCCCTGATCCATTTTGATTTTTACCCTGATCCAGTTTTTTTACCCCAGATTCCATTTTTATCCCATGATTCCATTTTTTACCCCATTCTTATTTTTAACCTTGATCCATTTTTTAAACCCCATTCCATTTTTCCCCCCGACCCCATACCGTTTTATCCCATTTTTCCATTTTAACCCATTCCATGTTTTTATTACCTTGATCCATTTTTAACCCTTTTTATTCCATTTTTACCTGATTCCATTTTTACCCTGATTCCTTTTTACCCCTTCCTTGTAATCCCATTTTTCCAATTTTTACCCCATTCTATTTTTACCTTGATCCATTTTTACCCCATTCCATTTTTGTTATCCCACATTTTTACCCTGATTCCTTTTTTATTTTTACCTTGGATCCATTTTTCCCTTTTTCCCTTCCATTTTTACCTTGATTCCATTTTTACCCCACCTTTTTTGATCCATTTTTACCCTGATCCATTTTTACCCATTCCAATTTTTTACCCCATTCCTTTTTATTCCATTTTTATTCCATTTACCACCCCCATTCCTATTTTTACCTTGATCCCATTTTTTACCCCCATTCCATTTTTACCTTGATCCATTTTTACCCCATTCTATTTTTACTTGATCCATTTTTACCCCATTCCATTTTTACCCAGATGCATTTCTAAACCCTTTCCATTTTTACTCAAAATCCATTAAAAATTACACCCTGTCCATTTTTACTCCTGATCCATTTTTGCCCCTGATCCAACTTTACCACAATTACCCCGTCTATTTTTACCTCTACTCCATTTATACTCCCGACCCATTTTTACCCCGTATCCATTTTTACCAGTAATCCATTTTTACCACCGATCCATTTTCACCCCGATCCATTTTCACCCCGATCCATTTTCATCCCCGTCACTCCGATCCATTTTTATCCCCGATCCATTGTTACACCCATCCATTTATACCCCCGATCCATTTTTATCCCCATCCATTTTTGCCATCGATCCGTTTTTACCCCGGTCTTTTATTACCCTGATCCGTTCTTACCCTGATTTGTTTTTACCCCTGATCCATTCTTACCCTGATCCGTTTTTACCCCACATCCATTTTTACCCCGATCCATTTTTACCCCACATTCATTTTTACCCCAATCGATTTTTATCCCAGGTCCATTTTTACCCCCAATCAATTTTTACCAAGATCCATTTTTACTCCTGATCCATTTTTCTCCCGATCCATTTTTACCCCCAATCCATTTTTACCCCTCATTTTAACCCCCCTCCATTTTTACCCCGATCTATTTTTACCCCCGATCCAGTTTTACCCACGATCCATTTTTACCCACGATCCATTTTTACCCACGATCCATTTTTACCCATGATCCATTTTTACCCTGATCGATTTTTACCGAGATCCATTTTACTACGCTTCATTTTTGGCCCCATCCATTTTCATCCCCAATCCATTTATACCCCAATCCATTTTTATTTTGTTTCATTTTTACCCCTGATCCATCTTTACTCCCGGTCCATTTTTAAACAAATCCATTTTTACCCCCGATCCATTTCTACAACAATCAATTTTTCAATGATCTATATCTACCCTCGAACAATTTTTACCCCCATCCATTTTTACCCCGATCCATTTTTACCCCAAATCCAATTTTACCTCAAATCCCTTTTTACCCCGTTCCATTTTTACCCCAAATCCATTTTTACCCATTCCATTTTTACCCCAATCTATTTTTACCCCCAATCCATTTTTAACCCAGATCCATTTTTAACCCAGATCCATTTTTACCCCAATCCATTTTTCCCACGATCCATTTTTACCCCGATCAATTTTTACCCCGATCTGTGCTTACGCCTGATCCATGTTTCCCCATGATTCACCTTTAGCTTCTATTCATTTTTACCCCAATCCATTTTTACTTTGCTCCAATTTTAGCCCTGTCCATTTTTACCCCTGATCCATTATTACCCCCGATCCATTTTTACTCTGATCCGTGTTTATGCCTGATCCATTTGTCTCCATGATCCATTTTTAGCATCTATCCATTTTTACCTCAATCCATTTTTACCCCCGATCCATTTTTAACCTAAATTCATTTTTACCACAATCGCTTTTTATCCCCGATCCATTTTTACTCTAATACATTTTTACCCCAATCCAATTTTACCCTGATCCACTTTTACCCCCGATTCATTTTTACCCTGATCCATTTTTACCCTGACCAATTTTTTCCCCTGATCCATTTTTACCCAGATCCATTTTTACCAAGATCCATTTTTACCCTGATCCATTTTTACCATAATCCATTTTTACCCTGATCCATTTTTACACTGATCCATTTTTACACCGATATATTTTTACCATAATCCATTTTTACCCTGATCCATTTTTACCCTGATCCATTTTTACCCTGATCCATTTTTACCTTGATCCATTTTTTACACTGATCCATTTTTACACCTATCCATTATTACCCCCGATCAATTTTTACCCCGATCCTTTTCACCATAATCCATTTTACCATAATCCATTTTTACCATAATCCATTTTTACCCCGATCCATTTCTACCCTGATCCATTTCTACCCCGATCTATTTTTACCCTGATTCATTTTTACCCCAAATCCATTTTTTCCCTGATCCATTTTCTACCTCCAATCATGTTTTAACCAGCCGCGATCATTTTTAACAACAGCCAGTTATTGTTAACCCAGATCTATTGTTTAAACCAGTCTATTTTTACCCAGATCCATTTTTACCCCAATCCATTTTTAACCCCGATCCATTTTTAACCCAGATCTATTTTTAACCCAGATCTATTTTTAACCCAGATCCATTTTTTACCCCAATCCATTTTTACCACCGATCTATTTTTACCCCGATCCATTTTTACCCCGATCCATTTTTACCCCCAATCCATTATTACCCCCGATCCATTTTTACCTCAATCCATTTTTACCCCGATCCATGCTTATGCCTGATCTATTTTTACCCATGATCCATTTTTACCCTCTATCCATTTTTACCCCCAACCCATTTTAACCCTCGATCCATTTTTACTTCGCTCCATTTTTATCCTGATCCATTTTTACCCCAGTTCCATTTTTACCCCGATCCATATTTACCTCTGATCCATTTTTACCCTGATCCATATTTTCCCTGATTCATTTTTACCCAGACCCATTTTACTCCGATCCAGAGGTAGCAGAGATCGTTTCCTATCTTTTTTATGTATTCTATTTCTTGGTCCAGGTATTGTGGACTCGTGAAAAGCAAAGCGCGTAGGAACATAGAAGAAAAAATTGAAATTTTAATATTAAGATGGTGGCCAGAATAAAAATGTACATATGTTAAATTATTTGTGGGTTTTCTATAGATACTGAATTTGCATTGGAAAGATTCTTTATGTATTAATACATCTAGGAAAGGGATGACATTGTTATTTTCAATTTCAACAGTGAATTTTATGGATGGCACTAAATTATTCAATTTAGACAGTAAATCATTTACATCGATACCACCAGGTAAGACTACTAAGATATCATCGACATATTGGTACCATTTTAAGGGGATAAGTGTGATATTCGGGAGGTGTTGTCTCTCAAAAAATTCCATATATAAGTTTGAAAGGAGAGTTGATAAAGGGTTACCCATAGCCATACCAAATATTTGTTGGTAATATTCTCCATTAAAAATAAATCTGCAATCACAAATACATAACTTAATTAAGGAAATTATGTGACTAACGGACATAGGCAATTCATGCAGTACAAGTTCATTACTTAAATATTCTAGCACAAAGTCAATAGGGACTTTTGTAAACAAAGAACATACATCAAAACTGACAAAAATATCACTAGGGTTTAGTACAATGTTATTTAATTTTTCCACAAGATCAAGAGAATTCCGGATGTGTGAATTAGATACAGTTCCTAGTAGCGGGGATAACAGTTTAGTAAGATATTTAGACAACACCTCCCGAATATCACACTTATCCCTTTAAAATGGTACCAATATGTCGATGATATTAGTAGTCTTACCTGGTGGTATCGATGTAAATGATTTACTGTCTAAATTGAATAATTTAGTGCCATCCATAAAATTCACTGTTGAAATTGAAGATAACAATGTCATCCCTTTCCTAGATGTATTAGTACATAGAGAATCGTTCCAATATTACCCCCAATCCATTTTTACCCGAACCGTTTTTACCCCGATCCATTTTCACCCCGATCCATTTTAATCCTGATCCATTTTTGCCCCGATCCGTTTTCACACTGATCCACTTTTACCCCGATCCATTTTTACACTGATCCATTTTTACGCCTACCCATTTTTACCCCGATCTGTTTTTACCTCGATCCATTTGTACTCTGATCCATTTTTAACCCGATCCGTTTTTATCCCGATCCATTTTTACTCCGATCTGTTTTTACCCCTATCCACTTTTAACCCGATCCGTTTTTATCCCGATCTATTTTTACTCCGATCCATTTTTACACCAATCCATTTTTACCCCACGATCCATTTTTACCCCAATTCAGTTTTATCCCGATCCATTTTTAGCCTGTTCCAATATTACCCCCAATCCATTTTTACCCGAACCGTTTTTATCCCGATCCATTTTCACCCAAACTGTTTTTACCCTGATCTGTTTTCACCCTGATCTGTTTTAACCCCGATCCATTTTTACCCTGATCCGTTTTTACCCCGATCCACTTTTACATCGATCCATTTTTACCCCAATCCATTTTTACCCCTATCCGGTACTACCCCAATTCGTTTTTACCGCAATCCATTTTTATCCTGATCCATTTTTTCCACCGATCCATTTCTAGCCCGATCCGGTTTTTCCCTGATCTGTTTCTACCCCGATTCATTTTTACCCCGATCCATATTTAGCCCGTTCCAATATTACCCCCGGTCCATTTTTACCCGAACTGTTTTTACCCTGATCCATTTTTACTCTGATTTATTTTAACCCCGATCCATTTTTACCCCGATCTGTTTTTACCCCGATCCACTTTTACATCGATCCATTTTTACACCAATCCATTTTTACCCCGATCCATTTTTACATCGATCCATTTTTACCCCGATCCGTTTTACCACTGTTCGTTTTTACCCCAATCCATTTTTATCCTGATCCGTTTTTACCGCGATCCATTTTTACACCAATCCATTTTTACCCCAATCCGTTTTTACCCATTTCTAGTCATTCTCTCTCCTTTCCTAGTTCCTCGCTGGCCGAGTGGTTTTCGAGCTGGGCTGCCAATCTGGTGGTCTCAGGTTCGATTCCCAGCTCGGCCAATGCGGAATCAGAGAAATTTATTTCTGATGATAGAAGTTCATTTCTCGATATAGTGTGGTTCGGATCCCACAATAAGCTGTAGGTCCCGTTGCTAGGTGACCAATTGGTTCCTAGCCACGTAAAAATATCTAATCCTTCGGGCCAGCCCTAGGAGAGCTGTTAATCAGCTCAGTGGTCTGGTAAAACTAAGATATACTTAACTTTTTTTTCTCTCCTTTCCTAGCGAATGGTTGGTGTTTCAGTAGTTATGTCTTAATTTTATTTTTTATTTTTAACTTTGAAGTATGCTAATTTTCAAATTATAATTTTTAAATTTCAAATTTTAAATTGTAATTTTTAATTGTATTTTGTATTTATTAATTTTAAAATGTATTTTATTTTTAAACAAATTTGATGATGCACAAAGTTCATGTGCGAAATGTTTCTTAACGAATAAAATCTTTATCTCATTATGTTTCTTCAGGTTTCCTGAAGTTATGAATATGTATAAATATATATATATATATATATATATATATATATATATATATATATATATATATATATATATATGTGTGTGTGTGTGTGTGTGTGTGTGTGTGTATATATAGATATATATATATATATCTATATATCTATATATATATATCTATCATATCTATATATATATATATATATATTATATATGATATATATATATATATATAATATATCATATATATATATATATATGATATATATATATATATATCTTATCTGTAGATATATCCTATATTATCTAATATCTATCTATATATCTATCTCTATAATATATTCTATATATCTCTATATATATATATATATATATCTATATATATTATAATCATATCTATATGACTATATATATATAATAGACTCTATTCATATATATATATCATCTATATCTCTATATCGCATATATAGTATATATAATATATATATATTCATAGATATATATATATATATATATATATATCCCTGATTTATTATTAGCCCTGATCCATTTTTATCCTGATCTGTTTTTAACCCTGATCCATTTTTATCCCGATCCGTTTTTTTACCCCTGATCCATTTTTATCCAGATCTGTTTTTACCCCTGATCCATTTTTATCCAATCTGTTTTTACCCTGATCCATTTTTACCCCTGATCCATTTTTACCCTCAATCCATTTTTTACCCCGATCCATTTCTACCCCGATTGATTTTAACCCCGATCCATTTTTACCCCGATTGATTTTTACCCCGATCTATTTTTAGCCCGTTCCAATATTACCCCTAATCCATTTTTACCCGAACTGTTTTTACCCAGATCCATTTTCACCCCAATCCATTTTAATCCTGATCCATTTTTGCCCCAATCCATTTTCACACTGATCCACTTTTACCCCGATCCATTTTTACACCGATCCATTTTTACGCCTATCCATTTTTACACCTACCCATTTATACCCCGATCTGTTTTTAACCCAAACCATTTTTACTCCGATCCATTTTTACCCCAATCCATTTTTAACCAGGTCCGTTTTTATCCCGATCCATTTTTACTCCGATATGTTTTTACCCCCATCCATCTTTACACCGATCCAATTTTACCCCCGATCCATTTTTACCCTGATTTAGTTTTAACACCTATCCATTTTTAGCCCGTTCCTATATTACCCCCGATCCATTTTTACCCAAACCGTTTTTACCCCGATCCATTTTCACCCGAACCGTTTTTACCCCGATCTGTTTTCACCCTGATTTGTTTTAACTGCGATCTATTTTTACCCTGATCCGTTTTTACCCCATCTACTTTTACATAGATCCATTTTTACACCAATCTGTTTTTACCCCGATCCATTTTTACACTAATCCTTTTTTACCTGATCCATTTTTACCCCATCCATTTTTACCCCGATCCATTTTTACCCCAATCCATTTTTATCCTGATCCATTTTTACACCAATCCATTTTTAGCCCGATCCGTTTTTAGCCCAATCTGGTTTTTCCCTGATCTGTTTCTACCCCGATCCATTTTTACCATGATCCGTTTTTACCCCGATTTGTTTTTACCCCAATCCATTTTTATCCTGATCCATTTTTACACCGATCCATTTTTAGTCTGATCCGTTTTTAGCCCAATCCATTTTTTCCCTGATCTGTTTCTACCCGATCATTTCTACCCCGATACATTTTTTTCCCTGATCTGTTTCTACCCCGATCCATTTTTACCCTGATCCGTTTTTACTCCGGTCCCTTTTTACACCGATCCATTTTTGCCCTGATCCGTTTTTATCCCGATCTGTTTTTTCCCTGATCTGTTTTCACCCCGATCCGTTTTTACCCCGATCCGTTTTTATCCTGATCCGTTTTTACCCCGATCCATTTTTACCCCGATCCGTTTTTACCCCAGTCTATTTTTACACCGATCCATTTTTACCCCGATCCGTTTTTAGCCCGATCCATTTTTTCCTTGATATGTTTCTACCCCGATCCGTTTTTAACCCGATGCGTTTTTACCCTGATCAATTTATAGCCCATTCCAATATTACCCCCGATGCATTTTTACCCGAACCATTTTTACCCCGATCTGTTTTTACCCCGATCTGTTTTAACCCCGATCCATTTTTACCCCGATCCATTTTACCCTGATCCATTTTAACCCCGATCCATTTTTACCCTGATCTGTTTTTACCCCGATCCATTTTTACCCTGATCTGTTTCTACCCCGGTCAATTTTTTCACTGATCCATTTTTACCCTGATCCGTTTTTAGCCCGATCCGTTTTTTCCCTGATCTGTTTCTACCCCGATGCGTTTTTACCCCAATCCATTTATAGCCCATTCTAATGTTACCCTTGATCTATTTTTACCCTGATCCTTTTTACCCTGAGCTGTTTTTACCCCAATCCATTTTTACACCGATCTATTTTTACTCTGATGATCCGGTTTTACCCAGATCCATTTTTACACCTATCCATTTTTGCCTCGATCCATTTTTACCCCGATCCGTTTTAATCCTGATCCATTTTTACCCTGATCCATTTCTACACTGATCCATTTTTACCCCGATACAGTTTTACTCTGATCCATTTTTACCCCGATCCATTTTTCACCAATCCATTTATACCCCGATCCATTTTTCACTGATCCATTTTTACCCTGATCCGTTTTTACCCTGATCCATTTTTCCCTGTCCATTTCTACGCCGATCTATTTTTACCCCGATCCATTTTTACCCCGATTTATTTTTAGCCCATTCCAATATTACCCCCGATCCATTTTTACCCGAACCATTTTTACCCCAATCCATTTTTACACCGATCCAATTTTACCCCGATCCATTTTTACACCGATCCGTTTTTACCCCTATCCATATTTACACCTACCCATTTTTACCCCAGTCTGTTTTTAACCCAATCCATTGTTACTCCGATCCGTTTTCACCCCAATCCGTTTTCAACCTGATCTGTTTTAGCCCCGATCTACTTTTACATCGATCCATTTTTACCCCGATCCGTTTTTACCCCGATCCATTTTTACACTAATCCATTTTTACCCCGATCAATATTTACCCCATCCATTTTTACTCCGATCCGTTTTTAGCCCGATCCATTTTTTCCCTGATCTGTTTTTTCTAACCCACACCGATACATTTTTTACCCACTGACTGGGTTTGTTTTTACCCCCGCGATCCTTTTTAATTTTACCCGAACTGGTTTTTGCCCATGATCTTGTTTGTTTTAACCCCGATCCCATTTTTTTTAAGCCCTGGATCCGTTTTTAACCCTGATCCATTTTTACCCCAATCCGTTTTTACCCAGATCCGTTCTTACCCCGGTTCATTTTTACCCTGGTCCATTTTTACCCCAGTCCATTTTTTCACAGATCCATTTTTACCCAGATCCGTTTTTAGTGCGATCTGTTTTTTCCCTGATCTGTTTCTACCCCGATCCATTTTTACCCCGATTTGTTTTTACCCGGATCCGTTTTTATCCTGATCCATTTATAGCCCATTCCAATATTACCACCGATCCATTTTTAACCGAACTGTTTTTACCCGGATCTGTTTTAACCCCGATCCAATTTTTCCCCGATCCTTTTTAACCCTGATCTATTTTTACCCTGATCCGATTTTACACTGATTCATTTTTACACCGATCCATTTTTACCCTGATCCGTTTTTACCCTGATCCATTTTTTCACCGATCCATTTTTATCCCGAGCTGTTTTTACCCCAATCCATTTTTACCCCAATCTATTTTTACCCTGATTTGTTTTTACCCAGATCCAGTTTTATGCTGATCCATTTTCACCTGATACATTTTTGCCCCGATCTGTGTTTACCCTGATCCATTTTTACCCTGATCCATTTCTACACCAATCCATTTTTACCCCAATACATTTTTACACCGATCCATTTTCACCCCGATCCATTTTTCACCGATCCACTTTTACCCCGATCTATTTTTCACTGATCCGTTTTTACCCTGATCCATTTTTACCCAGATCCATTTTTACCCCCGATCTATTTTTAGCCTGTTCCAGTATTACCCCCGATCCATTTTTACCCGAACAGTTTTTACCTCGATCCATTTTCACCCCGATCCATATTAACCGCGATCCATTTTTACCCTGATCCGTTTTTACACGTCCATTTTTACCCCTGTCCATTTTTACACCTAATCATTTTTACCCCGGTCTGTTTATAACCCAATCCATTTAATACTCTGATCCATTTTTACCCCAATCCATTTTTAACCTAGTACGTTTTTATCCCGATCCATTTTTACTCCGATGTGTTTTTAACCCGATCCATTTCTACACCGATCCATTTTTACCCCCGATCCATTTTTACACTGATTCAGTTTTAACACCCATCCATTTTTAGCCCGTTTCTATATTACCCCCGATCCATTTTTACCCGAACTGTTTTTACCCCGATCCGTTTTCACCCGAACCGTTTTTACCCCGATCCGTTTTCACCCTGATCTGTTTTAACCCCGATCCATTTTTACCCTGATCCGTTTTTACCCCGATCTACTTTTACATCGATCCATTTTTACACCAATCTGTTTTTATCCCGATCCATTTTTACACTAATCCATTTTTATCCTGATCAATTTTTACCCCATCCATTTTTACCCTGATCCATTTTTACCCCGATTCGTTTTTACCCCAATCCATTTTTATCCTGATCCATTTTCACACCGATCCATTTTTAGCCCGATCGGGTTTTTCCCTGATCTGTTTCTACCCCGATATTTTTAGCCCGATCAGTTTTTAGCCCGATCCGGTTTTTCCCTGATCCGTTTCTACCCTGATCCCCTTTTAACCCGATCCGTTTTTACTCCGATCCGTTTTTACACCGATTTGTTTTTACCCCAATCCAATTTTATCCTTATCCATTTTTACACTGATCCATTTTTAGCCTGGTCCGTTTCCCGATCCGTTTTTTCCCTGATCTGTTTCTACCCCCGATCATTTTTACCTAGATCCGTTTTTACCCCAATCCATTTTCTTTCCTTGATCTGTTTCTACCCCGATCCAGTTTTAACCCAATCAGTTTTTACCCCGGTCCATTTTTACACCGATCCATTTTTACCCTGATCTGTTTATAGCCCGATCCATTTTTTCCCTGATCTGTTTCTACCCAGATCCGTTTTTACCCCAATCCGTTTTTACCCTGATCCGTTTTTACCCCGATCCATTATTACCCCGATCCGTTTTTACCCCGGTCCATTTTTACACAGATCCATTTTTACCCCGATGTGTTTTTAGCCCGATCCATTTTTTCCCTGATCTGTTTCTACCCCGATCCATTTTTACCCTGATATGTTTTCACCCCGATCCATTCATAGCCCATTCCAATATTACCCTCGATCCATTTTTACGCGAACCGTTTTTGCCCCAATCTGTTTTTAACCCCGATCCATTTTTACCCCAATCTGTTTTAACCCCGATCTATTTTTACCCCGATCCGTTTTTACCCCGATCCGTTTTTACCCCGGTCCATTTTTTCACCGATCCATTTTTACCCCAATCTGTTTTTAGCCCGATCCGTTTTTTCCCTGATCTGTTTCTACCCCGATCCATTTTTACCCCGATCTGTTTTTACCCCGATCCGTTTTTACCCTGATCCATTTATAGCCCATTCCAATATTACCCCCGATCCATTTTTACCCGAACCGATTTTACCCCAATCTGTTTTAACCCCGATCCAATTTTGCCCCGATCCGTTTTAACCCTGATCCATTTTTACTCCGATCCGTTTTTACCCTGTTCCATTTTTACACCGATCCATTTTTACCCCGAGCTGTTTTTACCCTGATCCGTTGTTACCCAGATCTATTTTTACACCGATCCATTTTTACCCCAATCCATTTTTACCCTGATCCGTGTTTACCCTGATCCATTTCTACACCGATCTATTTTTACCCTGATACATTTTTACACCAATCCATTTTTACCCCGATCCATTTTTCACTGATCCACTTTTACCCTGATCCATTTTTACCCTGATCCATTTTTCCCTGTCCATTTCTACACCGATCTATTTTTACCCTGATCCATTTTTACCCCCGATTTATTTTTAGCCCATTCCAATATTACCCCTGATCCATTTTTACCCGAACCGTTTCTACCCCGATCCATTTTCACCCCGATCCATTTTTACCCCGATCCATTTTTACACTGGTCCATTTTTACACTGATCTGTTTTTACCCCTATCCATTTTTACACCTACCCATTTTTATCCCGATCTGTTTATAACCCAATCCATTTTTACTCCGATCCATTTTTACCCCAATCCGTTTTTATCCTGATCCATTTTTACTCCGATGTGTTTTTACCCTGATCCATTTTTACACCGATCCATTTTTACCCCCGATCCATTTTTACCCTGACTCAGTTTTAACACCGATCCATTTTTAGCCCATTCCAATATTACCCCCGATCCATTTTTACCTGAACCGTTTTTACCCCGATCCATTTTCACCCGAACTGTTTTTACCCCGATCCGTTTTCACCCTGATCTGTTTTAACTCTGATCCATTTTTACCCTGATCCGTTTTTAGCCCGATCTACTTTTACATTGATCCATTTTCACACCAATCTGTTTTTACCCTGATCCTATTTTTACACTAATCCATTTTTACCCCGATCTATTTTTACCCCAAGCCTTTTTACCCCGATCTGTTTTACCCTGATTCATTTTTACCCCAATCCATTTTTATCCTGATCCATTTTTACACCAATCCATTTTTAGCCTGATCCGTTTTTAGCCTGATCCGGTTTTTCCCTGATCTGTTTCTACCCTGATCCATTTTTACCCCGATCTGTTTTACCCCAATCCATTTTTATTCTGATCCATTTTTACACTGATCCATTTTTAGCCTGATCCGTTTTTAGCCCGATCCATTTTTTACCTGATCTGTTTCTATCCCCGATCATTTCTACCCCAATCTGTTTTTTTCCCTGATTTGTTTCTACCCCGATCCATTTTTACCCTGATCCGTTTTCACCCTGATCCATTTTTACCCCGATCCATTTTTACCCCGATCTGTTTTTCACTGATCCATTTTTACCCTGATCCATTTTTCCCTGTCCATTTCTACACCGATCTATTTTTACCCCGATCCATTTTTACCCCCGATCTATTTTTAGCCCTTTCCAATATTATTCCCGATCCATTTTTACCCAAACCGTTTTTACCCCGATCCATTTTCATTCGATCCATTTTAAACCTGATCCATTTTTACCATGATCCATCTTTACACTGGTCCATTTTTACCATGATCCATTTTTACACCGATCCCTTTTTACCCCTATCCATTTTTACCCCGATCTGTTTATAACCCAATCCATTTTTACTCCGATCCATTTTTACCCCAATCCATTTTTAACCCAGTCGGTTTTTACCCTGATCCATTTTTACCCCAATCCCATTTTTAATTTTAACCCACCATTTTTACACCGATCCATTTTTACCCCGATTCAGTTTTTCACGACCACATTTTTAGCCTGTTCCTATATTACCCCCGGTCCATTTTCACCCGAACCGTTTTTACCCCGATCCGTTTTCACCCTGATCTGTTTGAACCCCGATCCATTTTTACCCTGATCCGTTTTAACCCCTATCTACTTTTACATTGATCCATTTTTACCCCAATCCGATTTTACCCCGATCCATTTTTACACTAATCCATCTTTACCCCAATCCATTTTTACCCCATCAATATTTAACCCGATCCGTTTTTACCCGTTTCGTTTTTACCCTAATCCATTTTTATCCTGATCCATTTTTACACCGATCCATTTTTAGCCTGATCCGTTTTTTCCCTGATCTGTTTCTACCCCCGATCATTTTTATCCCGATCTGTTTTTACCCTGATCCGTTTTTTTCCCTGATCTGTTTCTACCCCAATCCATTTTTACCCTGATCCGTTTTTAACCCGATCCATTTTTTCCCTGATCTGTTTCTTCCCCGATCCGTTTTTATCCCGATCCGGTTTTACCCTGATCCGTTTTCACCACGATCTCTTTTTACCCCTATCCGTTCTCACTCCGGTCCATTTTTACACCGATCCATTTTTACCCTGAACCGTTTTTAGCCCGATCCATTTTTTCCCTGATCTGTTTTTACCCCGATCTGTTTTAACACCGATCCATTTTTACCCCGATCTGTTTTTACCCTGATCTGTTTTTACCCCAGTCCATTTTTTCACCGATCCATTTTTAGCCCGATGCGTTTTTACCCCGATCCATTTATAGCCCATTCCAATATTACTCCCAATCCATTTTTACCCGAACCGTTTTTACCCCGATGTGTTTTTACACCAATCCGTTTGTACCCCAATCCTTTTTTACACTAATCCATTTTTACCCCATCCATATTTACCCCGATCTGTTTTTACCCCGATTCGTTTTTACCCCAATCCATTTTTATCCTGATCTATTTTTACACCGATCCAGTTTTAGCCTGATCTGTTTTTAGCACGATCTGTTTTTTCCCTGATCTGTTTCTACCCCGATCCGTTTTCATCCCGATCTGTTTTTACCCTGATCCGTTTTCACCCAAGTCCATTTTTACCCCGATCCGTTTTTACCCTGGTCCATTTTTACACCGATCCATTTTTTCCCTGATCTGTTTCTACCCCGATCCATTTTTACCCCGATGCGTTTTTACCCCGATGTGTTTCTACCCCGATCCATTTATAGCCCATTCCAATGTTTCCCCCGATCCCTTTTTACCCGAACCATTTTTAACCCGATCTGTTTTTGCCCTGATTCATTTTTACCCCGATCTGTTTTAACCCCGATCCGTTTTTACCCTGGTCCTTTTTTCCCCCAGTCCATTTTTTCACCGATCCATTTTTACCCCCATCCGTTTCTACCCCGATCCATTTTTACCCCAATGCGTTTTTACCCCGATCCATTTATAAGCCCCCATTCCCAATATTGGCTCCCAATCCTTTTTTTTTACCCGAACCGTTTTTACCCCGATGTGTTTTTACACCAATCCGTTTTTACCCCGATCCGTTTTTACCCTGATCCTTTTTTACCTTGATCCATTTTTATCGGTCCATTTTTTCACCGATCCAATTTTACCCCCATCCGTTTTTAGCCCGATCTGTTTTTTCCCTGATCTGTTTCTACCCTTTTCCATTTTTACCCCGATGCGTTTTTACCCTGATCTATTTATAGCCCATTCCAATATTACGCTGATCCATTTTTACTCAAACTGTTTTTACCCCGATCTGTTTTTACCCCGGTCTGTTTTAACACTGATCCAATTTTACCCCGATCCAATTTAACCCTGATCCATTTTTATCCCAATCCGTTTTTACCCCGATCTGTTTTTACCCCAATCCATTTTTACCCCGATCTATTTTTACCCTGATCCGTTTTTACCCTGATCCATTTTTACCCCGACCCTTTTTTACCCTGATCCATTTCTACACCGATCCATTTTTACCCCAATACATTTTTACACCGATCCATTTTCACCCCGATCCATTTTTCACCGATCCATTTTTACCCCGATCCATTTTTACCCCCGAATATTTTCCACTGGTCCATTTTTACCCTGATCCGTTTTTACCCTGATCCATTTTTATCGGTCCATTTCTACACCGATTTATTTTTACCATGATCCATTTTTACCCCAGATCTATTTTGTTTTCAAATAGTTGCGAAATGTGGCACTCACACAAAGGAACTTGTGTTTTTTTATGAAGTCTATTTGAACGTATAATAAGTGTAAAGAGCCTATCAGTAATTGCCTCTTAAACCTCTAAAGCCGATGTGAGGAATATTCGTAAATAGGAATTTGGAATAATATGTGTGAAATGATTCTGCATATCTTCCTTTTTTTCTTGTTTTTTAAGACTTTCAAGTTGCTGTTAGCTATTCAGCATCCTTCGGGCAAGTGAATTGTTTTATTCCAAATTGCATCGCAAAGTATCTGTCTTCCCTTCGTTGTTAGCTCAAGTCATTGACTTACGAAGCCAACGATATATACATATATTTCGTCCCCGTCCACCTGGACGGTGGTTCGATCCCATAGGGGGACGAAATTATTATCAACTTAAAAATTCCCCTTCGGTACATATATGAAAATATATCATTTGGGAGGTAAAGTGAATTTAGATATTAAAGGACATTTGTAGCTTGAATTGATATATTATAATATATATATATATATATATATATATATATATATTATATATATATATATATATATATATATATATATATATATATATCTACACATAACGGTATCTAACTGCAATTTCTGGAGCAACAGCTTAAAGAACAATCCAAGGGGGTCAGGGAAAGGCCCTATCCATTTGCATTATATTATAATAATAATAGGCCGACGTTTCACAACTCTCATGGTTCCATTTGAAGGCTGCAAAAGCAGTAAACTTGGTGATCAGTAATTAATTCTAATATTGTTATCTTACTGGTCGTCATGTTCGTTGCTTGAGATGTTGTGAAATGTCGGCCTGTTGTAATAAAATGCAAATATATATATATATATATATATATATATATATATATATATATATATATAGATATATATAATATACATAAATTTCTGACTCACATCGGAACCGAACCCAGGTCTTTCAGTTGAAAGGCAAGGGCGCCTCCAACTGCACCACACAAGTAAAAGAATTTGGAACTTACTATATATACATGCATATATATGTAAATATATATAAGTTTTAAATTATGCATTATATATATGCAGTATATATAAGTTCCAAATTGCTGTATGACTTATGTGGTTCAGCATCTTATTCACCTATTCCCCTTGATTCAATAAAGTGTATATATAGAAGCAGTGTTGATCAGCCTAACCGGGCGATTGCCGATGTCTCGCGCCATTGATTCTTTCCCGTAGCAGGGACAAATGACGTCAGAGGGTGCCCGATGGTCTTCATTGGTAACCAACGCGACTTTCTTCTCTTTTGTTTGGAATTTGTTTGTGGAGTCCCTTGAAGCCGCATTGTGGTTGTATTTTAAATGTTAAGTGTTTAGATCAGTTATTTGAGCCTTCCTCAGTCAAAACGACAAAATAAATAAACACTCATCTTCCATTTTTGGGCAGCTGCCTGAACTAGTTTTAGGCAGCTTTCGCTTCTTGGTATGCATTTTACATTCACACATACATACGTACTTAGGTAGATTAAGTTATATTATATAATTCATATATATAAATATATATATAATATATATATATACTATAATGTATATACATACACACACGCATTATTTATATATATATATATAGATATATATATATATATATATTATATATATATATATATGTGTGTGTGTGTGTGTGTGTGTGTGTGTGTGTGTGTGTGTTATGTGTGTGTATGTAAATTCACCTGGGTATTTAACCTTAGGAGTTGCTAATAATTTAGTTTCTGATCATCTTGCTGTTTTTGCCCATCAGAAACTTTCACCACCGTATTGGTAGAGACCAGAGATTCATTGCAGCATTCCTTTTGTTGTGTTAATCATCAGTAATTCAGTAATGATATGCAAAGTGTATATATATATATATATATATATATATATATATATATATATATATATCTGATAATATGTGTATGTGTGTATGTGTATGTATGTATGTACGTATATGTATGTATGTATACATACATATATATATATATATATATATATATATATATATATATATATGTATATTCTTACATTATTCTCCTTTTTATGGCACTTTTTATGGCACTTTTATAGCTCAGTACTTACTGGAATTCAGTAGATCGCGTGCTGTTTATAACTTCATTTTGATCTCTTGTCAATAGATCTCCTCTCTCTCTCTCTCTCTCAACATCTCAATCAAATCTCTCTCTCTCGTCTCTCTCTCTCTCTCTCTCTCTCTCTTTGTTAGTGTGCAGCGATATAAGGTATCCTGGGGACGAACTATGGAAAACTGTCCATGGCTAAGCGGATTCAGCGACTGTGGGAGTATCCAACACCCCCCCTCTTTTTCCTTTTTAAGCAACACTAGAAAGAATGTTGAATTAAAGCTGATATATAAATATTGAAACCAAGACACAAACAGAGATGATCCAAAAAAATTTAAAATTAAAGCGCACATATGAGCGAAATGGAATGTAAACAAGTGGTGCGTAGGCTACACAGAGGCATGCGCATTAAAGCTAGATAGTCTTAGCGTCTATCTCCCCTGTCTGCAAGAACAGAAGAGAGCTAATCTGAGGAGGGAAGTAAAAGAATTAGCAAAGGAACTAAAGGAGTCGACAAAGGACAAACTCCAAGGCAAGAGAAGAGAAGACAGGATGGAAAAGGGAATTGGAGACCTAAGAAGAGAGATGACAAACCTCAAGAGAGAAAAACAGGAATTGAACAACGACATAGTAGGAAACGGAGAGAGTATAGTGGAAATTAGAAAACAATGAGTTAAGAACGGAACCAGAAATGAAACAGAAACAAGCACAAAGAAAGGAACTAACAAGCAAAAAAAAATTATGAATTCAAGAGTGCTGTTGATAGACGAGTGACAGCAGCCAGAACACATATTGTCTCCCAAAAGGGATGAACACATCTTTATTTTTCCCCGTTTTTTTAACCCCTGTTCATTTTTATCCCCTGTTATTTTTATTACCTCTGTTCATATTTAATCACTCTTATATTTTACCCCCTCTTAATTTTTTACCCCCTGTTATCTTTTACCCCTATTCATTAGTACACCATGTTATTTTTTTCTGTTCAATGTTACACCATGTGTTCATTTTTACCAACTATTATTTTTTACCCCTGTTCATTTTTACACCATGTTATTTTTTTCAGTTAAATGTTACCCCTTGTTATTTTTCACCCCTGTTCATTTTGATTACCTGTTATTTGTTTACCCATGTTCAAATTTACCCCCTGTTACTTTTTGCCCTGTTCATTTTTACCTCTGTTAATTTTTGCTAATGTTAATTTTTACCTCCTGTTAATTTCATTTTTACCCCGTTATGTTTTACCCCTATTCATACTTACCCCTGGTATTTTTTAATACCTGTTCATTTTTGCCTCCTGTTATTTTTTACCCCTGTTCATTTTTATCCCTGTTCATTTTTACCCCCTGGTATTATTTACTAATTTTCATTTTTACCCCTTATTAGTTTTTACCCCTGTTCATTTTACCCTCCTGTTATTTTTTTACCCCTGTTCATTTTTACCCCCTTTATTTTTTATCCCTGTTCACTTTTCCCCTGTTCATTTTTACCCCGTTATTTTTTGCCCCTGTTCACTTTTACCCTGTGCTATTTTTACCCCTGTTCATTTTTTTTACTCCCTGTTAGTTTTACCCCTGTTCATTTTACACCTTGTTATTTTTTACCCCTATTCATTTTTGCCCTTGGTATTTTTTACTCATGTTAATTTTTACCCCATTTGATTTTGGCTCCTGTTTAATTTTTCCCGCTGTTATTTTTTACCCCTGTACATTTTTACCCCATGTTATTTTTCCCCTGTTCATATATATATATATATATATATGTTTATATCTATATATATATATATATATATATATATATATATATATATATATATATATATATATATATATATATATATATGTTTGAGGCATCTTTTACGCAGACAAGCAAACCTAAGCAAACTTGATATATATATGTTTGAGGCATCTTTTACGCAGACAAGCAAACCTAAGCAAACTTGAATCAAAATTTTCACCAGTGTCACTTATTAAATTGTCAATCATAAATAAAGTCTTTCGATGAACGTTTTAAACTCTCTTCTGGACTGACCAACGCTGTCGAACACACACCTCCATCTATGTTAATGGACTGAGGCAAAGATATCTGGAAGCCTTCCTGGAACTGCATATAAAGCTCACATTGGAGCAAACGTGTCCTTTGGAATGTGGTGCTTTTTTTCTCATAGGAAAAGTAACGTAAATCGAAGTATTTTCGTTATTTATAAAAAAAAAAGTCCCTTTTGACGTCATATCGAGTACTAGGAACAACAGGGAAATCTTCAGTACATTCAAAGGCCAGTAGAGTACATTCCCTTTAGCAACCTGGAGTGACTCCCACTCCATGTTACGCGAAATAGATGTAGCCTAATTTTCTAATTTTACATTTAAATATTCTCCTACACTGGCGATTCGCCTTGTGGGTGTTTCATAATTGTCAGGTGTGAACGTATTGGTTCGATGACATTCCATAGAAAGGATATTATTGTTTGAATTTAATTCTTTATGGAAAATGTAGGTCAGCTTTGTTGATCATCATTATCAATGGTTAAATATGAATCTGTCTCAAGTACGGTACACAAGTATCATATAGAAAAAAAAAATTTATTTAAAGCATAAAAGGGCGATTCGCGTTCAGTCAGGTTAATTTCAGGAATAAATATACTGGAATGTATGAATCGTGCAAATTCCCTAACCATCGTAAAAGCACTCTTTCATTGCGTATTTACTGTAGTGTAACAATTTTTGTAAATACAAGTATACATTCATAATTGTTGATTAATAATGTAAAGTTACGATACCATATTTGGTAGCATATTTAATGTTTTTATGACAAAAGTAGTGAGATCATGTTTATTTATAGTATAAGGCTGCACTAATTCCTGACACACGGTATATACCCACGGACATTGCAAAGCGTAATATTTTTTTAAATACCTTCAATACTGCTTGTGACGATAGAACTTGGTTTTGTCTCTTTAGATCAAAATAGTATCGTAGGCTGCTTCTCAGTTCTTAGAATCAAATTACTTGCCCTTATTTGGGTCGTAGATAAAGCATAATCTATAAAATAACATAAAACAAAAAAAATCTACTTTGAACAGTCATTGTGGGTGTCAGTTCAGCAGGTAAATGTGTTAGCTTTGCCGTGGTAATTGGGTCACTGGATACCTTGATCGTGAGCTAAATTGATTTCTAGGGATAAAAGGCCCCTCTCCTTTCCCCAGATGTGTTTAATAGTGCTTTTTATGCAGTGACAATTCAAATATTATTATTAGTACCTACAAAGCAAAGGTCACAGAGCTTACAGGTAATCTAAATAGCATAATGGACGAAGATCAAAGAGCGTATACAGATACACTTAAATAACAGAACGTACGAATGAACTTCAATGGCCTCACATACTGCTCAGATTTTATTTGAGAGCAATGATATCGGTTAGTGTTGTGATTCATTGCACTTTGCTGGTAAGAGAAATGCTACGATAAGGTTAGTGGGGTGTTTTGCTACTGGAGGGTAAACGCTTAATTATGCAAATGAACCAGTGATTATTTACAAAATGAACGGTAAAGAAAAAGACAGTTAAAACTCACGTGATCATAGGGCTATAGAATAAAAAAGCTGTTATAAAAACTGGGCCAAGGGCTGTCATACAGCAAATGACTTACTAAGCTCTCACTCTCACAGAGATGGAAAAGACCTCGAATGAGGTGAAATGGCAGGAGGAGAGGAACCCTTGAAGAACTGGTAACATTAAGGTGCGTTCACTCTTCAGTAAGACATGTCATTAACACACGTCGACAACTTGTCGCATACATATCACAAACAGGTTGAAAACAAGTCTGCAACTGCAAACGAAGAACGAATTTGTGGATAATCATCTGAAGTATTGGTTAGGACTACCAACAGGTCGTTGACTTGTGTTCAACTTGTTTGTGATATCTATGGTTTAAGTTGCCGGCATGTGTTTATGATGCTTTACTGTAGTGTGGACACATCCTTGGAAGTACTTGTAGTTAACTTGGAAAAGCTGAGTATCATTTGATATCAAAATTTGTTGTGCTAGCTGTCGGTTACCAATATCACCTTCCTTCCTAGCTAACAGCCGTCGGAATGCATGTTTCCAATGGTGAATCTTCTGAGATCTCAGGTTATGTGGTCTGTATATGCAGTCAGTAGGTAGATAAGAATCACGTCTGTTAGTTTGTCGATATTATACTGTAAATTGTAGTCTTTTCCATCATATTTGCTCCAGCAAATTCCTTATTCTGCCCCAAAATTGAAGCAAAGCTTTGTGAGTGAGACGATGCCTGGTAGGCTCTCTGAAGAGGTTCTTACACTATCGCTTCAAGTGCCAAACATCTTCCAGGACAATTTCAGAAATCGAGCAGGCGTGTCTTTTGTCTAAGTCCATCTTGATGATTGGGGCCTCGTGTTTTCTCCGTTCAGATTTTGTTGTTTCTTCTGTTTATTTCCCTTTTATTTGGTGAGGTGAGGAAGAAAAAAAAATATAAATTTTGTAGCAAATTTCCTGTCTGTTCTTGCAATACATTCTGTTTTGTTCTCAGAGCAGAAAAATATGTTGTTGAGGTAAACAGCTAATTCTTTGAGTTTATGTAATTTTGGCTGTCAAGCCAAGCACTGTAGAACTTTCGGCCATTCAGCGCTAAGCCAGTGAAGCGAGGGCATTGGAGTGGTTGGACAGCAAGATACAGAGGTCCAGAAAATACAAGAAATGAAGTACAAGGCTCTATAGGTGGAAATGGGAGAAAACTCCACATTTTCACTAAGAATGAACAATGATAGAGTTTGGACAACAAGATTGAAGAAAGGGAGAAAGGAGTAAAGTAAAAGGGTAGAAAGTGGGTGTAGCCGGGGGCTGAAGTGACGCTGCAAGCACCCTATAGTAGTGTTGCCTATAGGGCAACCACATGAGGTCTACCGCCACGGGGGAGCAGAAGACATTATCCTTCCAAGAAAGTGCAATTGTTTACGAAGTAATTCAAGAATGACTATGATTGATTTTCGCGAAGAGGTTGCAATGCTGGTCCTAAGACCTCGGCAGTATTCTGGTGTGGGATGATATATTTCTGTAATGTCACCAGGGATTTTATTTCCTCAACGTCGCCAGAGTATAAACAATTCAGACCAAAAGTTTAAAGATATTTTTATCCATCGCCGAAACGTAGGAATAGATTTTGTAATTTCCATTACCCTCTGTTACTTCCTTCCAATAAACACCTATTCTTTGAAAGCTTGAATATCCAGTCAGTGGCCCCTGGGTGGGCTTGTTCCATATGAACGTGGTTCACCTTCTGAATAATAATAATATCATTATTCTTACTGGCAGTAGTAATATGACATTTTCTTGTCATTTTGAGCTTTGCAGAAGAACAAGAAAGGACGAAAAGAACTGCCATAACAAGAGTGACTTATATGACCAGTCTCCGTTCCTTCCAAATTTCTGCCAGGAAGCAAGTAGGTGGAATGACGGAAAGTGATAAAACCAAATTACGAGGGAACGGCCGATGAATAATGCATAGAAAATGGAGACGACGCATAGAAAATGGAAGCGGTCCAAGATGGTCCAACCCTCCGAAATTTCCATAGAACTCTGCCCAATTCACTGTCGTTCAGGATAAGAGCAAATTTAAATGAGAATTTAAAATAGGGGGCTAGGGGGCCTTTTCCCGGGGGGGGGGGGGGGGGGGGGAGTGGTTGAAGTAGATTGTATTATATTTTATGGTGACGGAAATATTTTCTGATGAAATGTGTATATATATATAATTTATATATATATATATATATATATATATACATATATATATATATATATATATATATATATATATATATACTATAAATATATATGTGTGTGTGTGTGTGTTACGGCCAATTCGGGAAATGGCCAAGGTGTTGTGGCCAAGGTCCGATTACTTGAAATTACAGTGTATATTAGTATATACGTATGTTACAGTAAGACTGTGAAACCAGAGGGCTCACGAAATCCATGAGATTTTCAGGGAATTCGTGAAATCACCAATTCACTTATGGACATTTGATCCCGGAAAATCTCAGTCACTCTCTCGAGAGTTCACATAGGCAGGGTGTATATTCCACCTCTCCTGAAAGACGTATACTTCAGGAGAGGTGGAACATAGATCCTACCCATGTGAACTCTCGAGAGAGACTAAGAATTTCCAGCCCTGTGATTGGCTTATAAACAGCCAATCAGGGGCGTCATAAGGGACTGGCCTAGACATCAAATGCACGGTTGATGTGAATCTGCTATTGTACTAATCACGGCAAAAGACATTATGCACTGTAATTTTCGCCCGTTTTGGCCGATTTTGGCTTTATATATATATATATATATATATATACATATATATATATATATATATATATATATATATATATATATATATATATACACAAATATGTAACCAAACTACTTAACAAGCTCCTCGGATTAAGAGACCTACATTTTCGTGTTACGGCGTACATACAGAGCGCCATAGCCATAGATGAATGTTAAAAAATGTTAGGGTAAGGAATAAGAAAATAGAGGGAATTCCTTGAATACGCGGGGCCAACTTCTTCACGGCGAGATTGACCTTTGAGGTTTAGCCGTTGCACTGGCACAGTGCCAGTCACGGTTATCGGTGTGGCACTGCCGTTCAATTTAAAGCCTCCTTATTATTATTATTATTATTATTATTATTATTATTATTATTATTATTATTATTATTATTAATGCAATTAATGTTACATACCTTTCAGGCAGGGTTTGTTATCATCAATTCATGACAAATATTTGTATTTTCATTTATTCATATATATACATATACATATATATATATATATATATATATATATATATATATATATATATATATATATAGTAAAAATGAAAACTAGACTGGTCCTTCATAAATGAAAAGAATAAACAAATTGAGTGGAGACATTCAGAGATAAAACCATTAAGAACACATGAAAATACAAATATTTAGCATGAATTGAGGATTACGAGCCCTGCCTGAAAGGTATGTAATAATAATAATAATAATAATAATAATAATAATAAAAATAATAATGATAATGAGGTCTCCTCTGATGTCAGCCATTTAAACGTCGTCCCATCCAGAAATCAAAATCCGCGGAAAATCAATTACGTCGTCAGGCATCGGTCTGACGTTATGACTTTGACGTCACCATGTGACGTCATATCTCGAAGGCGTCAAAGAGTACATGGCAGGTAGTGTAACGAGGACGGAAATAGTCTCGGACAGAAGACAGCAGAAAAACGGAGAGCGATTTCGTCTGTTTGACTCGAGGTCTATTTAAAAATCGCCCGTTTGATGTAAGTCCAATTCAGGAGAAATTGCGAGTAAAATTGTCCCTTTGAACTTAATTTTAGATTTTAGACTTGTTTATTGTTGACGTAAACAAGTCGTGTGATCCCCTTCCCCGTTTTTTTTATTCACGTATATTATTCAGCGATGCTTTTGTGAATGAACTGGATCGAAAGAGATCTTATTAGTTATGGAAATAGCCATGTTCTGAGTCCTACTATTGACAGAGTAGTGATGTTCCCTTTTAATCGCTGTGGATTTTCGTTAAAAGTATGTATCGATGTAGAATATATATATATATATATATATATATATATATATATATATATATATATATATATATAATATGTGTGTGTTTATGTTTGTGTGTATATACATATATATATATATATATATATTATATATATATATATATATATATATATATATATATATATAATATATATTCGGTCTCATTAATGACGCAAGAGATTTAATGAACCGTGCAGAGAGAGAGAGAGAGAGAGAGAGAGAGAGAGATAGAGAACTAACAATTCTTACACTGAATACGTCTTAAGAGTCCATCACTTTACTATCATAACATTGAGCCGAATGTTTTTTCAGGAAGTATAACTATGAAAAAACGTTTTGCACTTTGCAAAAAAAAAAAAAAAAAAAAAAAATCCAAAAAAAAAACAACGAAAGTCTGGGGAAAAACGGTGCTCTTTCTCTACGGGTTTAATAATAATATTTTTTTTTATTGAAACTTCGGAGAAATTAGAATTTTAGCTCAAAATGGTAGTGCAGGAACAAAGGTCTCTTTCTGAGGCTAATATTCTTTTATCTTTTTGTAATTTTTGTCGAAAAATATGAGATAATTAGATTAATAATGGTTTTTAGTAATTTTGTCGAAAAATATTAGGTAATTAGATTAATAATGTTTTTGTAATTTTGGCGAAAAATATGAGATGATTATTTTTATAATTATTTTAGTAATTGTGTCGAAAAAGATGAGGTAATTAGATTAATAATTCTTTTAGTATTTTTGTCGAAAAATATGAGATAATTATATTAATAATTTTTTTTTGTAATTCTGTCGAAAAGTATGAAATAATTAGTCTAATATATTTTTTTAGTAATTTTGTCGAAAAATATGAGATAATTGGCTTAATCTTTTTTTGTAATTTTGTCGAAAAATGAGATAATTAGATTTTTTTTTTGTAATTTTGTCAAAAATATGAGATAATTAGATTAATAATTCTTACAGTAATTTTGTCGAAAAGTATGAGATAATTAGATTCATAATTTTTTTAATAATTTTGTCGAAAATTATGGGATAATTAGATTAATAATAGTTTAAGTAATTTTGTGAAAAAATATGAAATAATTAGATTAATAATTTTTTAAAAGTAATTTTGTCGAAATTTATGAGAAATTTTAATATTGTTGCCGAAAAAAATGAAACTCCAGTAACCAAGGTCTCTTTTTTACGGTTAATATTTTTTCTGCATAATTTTCCGATGCTTATGAGAAAATTGAGAGCAAAATATGAACATTTGAATTTTTCCCGAAGATTAAAAGTCGAGGAACAGAGATCTCTTTGTACGGTTATTAATCACTTGTTATACTATTTCTTTTCGATTAATATGAGTAAATTCTAAGCAAAATATGAAAATTAGAATTTTTGCCCAAAAATAGGTTATTTGTAACAAGCTAAAAAGACTTGCAACAAACAAATGGCCATTTGCAAACAAAAAAAGACATTTGCAACAAACAAAAAAGGTCACTTGCACTCTTATCGCCAAATCAGAGATTGCACGCTGTGTTGACCTCAGGGAGAACCATTACCGTCTGATTACTCAAATCCTGATAGTTGGGCTTGAGTTGTTGTCTTTTTTTTTCCTTTGTTGTTGATTTTTATCGCTGTCAAATTCTCTCTTTTTTTTTCCTTTGTTGTTAATTTTTATCGCTGTCAAATTCTCTTTTTTTTTTCCTTTGTTGTTAATTTTTATCGCTGTCAAATTCTCTTCGAGTGTCTCCGTAACATCAACTTTTTTTTCTACTGTATATATATTATATTGCTTCCTATGTCCAACGAAAAAATCACTAGAATTAAAGGCGAGGTGAATATGATGATATATATACATATACATATATATACATTTACATATATATATATATATATATATATATATATATATATATATATATATATATATATATATATGTAATTGTAATAGCTCCATTACCCTCTTCACTTCTCGAATTCTTCGCGCTTTTTGGATACGCTTGTCACTACGCAGCCATGGATCCAAGTGCAAGAATTTTGAGGCAATTATGATTTCCGGTGGCGGGAAACGAACCCGCACCCCATAATCTCAGTTATTTGTTGACCTGACAACGAGAACGTCTTTCACAGGAGAAAAGATGTCTAACAGAAAAAAAATCTTTTTGAATAGAGTAAACTTCTTACAGAAAAGAGAACGCCTTCCAGAATACCGAAGACGTCTTTCAGGAAAAAAGAACATCTTTCAGAATAGAGAAAACGTCTTTTCAGAAGAGCTCTGATGTATGCAGAGGAATAAAAGCCCTTTCCCACAAAATGGCTGGCATTACATCTCCCGTATCCAAACACCATCGCGGCATCGTAACTGGGTCATGTTCTTCTCTTCTTCTTCTTCTTATTCTTCTTCTCGTTATTCCGATTCCCTATCCACTACACCCTTTCAGCTGCTGGATGTGATGTGCGGTGAATTCTATTAACCGACATGTATGTTTATTTATTTACTTTTTTGTGACCGTTTTGAAAAGGTCGCGTCGCCTTCTGATGCAGCTTGCAAATATGCATACATACACATACATACCATACATATATATATATATATATATATATATATATATATATATATATATATATATGTGTAGTGTGTGTGTGCTGCTTGTTACCAATTTATAAAAAATTATTATGCCCACTGACAAGGCTCAGTTCATTTTAATGTTTTAACCCGAATTTTTAACTGCATAATATATTTGTTTATTTATTTTTAATAGTGTTATTATTATTATTATTATTATTATTATTATTATTATTATTATTATATTATTATTATTATTATTATTATTATTTTCGTTGTTGTTGTTGTTGTTACTGATGTTATTTTTTGAAGTTGCAAGGATTGAATTAGTAATTTTACCCCATATTGTCTTCATTGTTTGTTATTATTATTATTATTATTATTAATTATTATTTTTTTTTTTTTTTTTTTTTTTTTTTTTTGCTCTATCACTGTCCTCCAATTCGACTGGGTGGTATTTATAGTGTGGGGTTCCGGGTTGCATCCTGCCTCTTAGGAGTCCATCACTTTTCTTACTATGTGTGCCGTTTCTAGGATCACACTCTTCTGCATGAGTCCTGGAGCTACTTCAGGCCTCTAGTTTTTTCTAGATTCCTTTTCAGGGATCTTGGGATCGTGCCTAGTGCTCCTATGATTATGGGTACGATTTCCACTGGCATATCTCATATCCTTCTTATTTCTATTTTCAGATCTTGATACTTATCCATTTTTTCCCCTCTCTCTTCTTTCAACTCTGGTGTCCCATGGTATTGCGACATCAATGAGTGATACTTTCTTCTTGATTTTGTCAATCAACGTCACGTCTGGTCTGTTTGCACGTATCACCCTATCCGTTCTGATACCATAGTCCCAGAGGATCTTTGCCTGATCGTTTTCTATCACTCCTTCAGGTTGGTGCTCGTACCACTTATTACTGCAAGGTAGCTGATGTTTCTTGCACAGGCTCCAGTGGAGGGCTTTTGCCACAGAATCATGCCTCTTTTTGTACTGGTTCTGTGCAAGTGCCGGGCAT
>NC_087212.1:43722907-43795407 GCF_015104395.2 Macrobrachium nipponense
TCTCCTAGCAGTTGTTCCATAATGAAACTGAAAATGGTTTTCCTCCTGTAACACCTTTAAAAGTCTTTTTTAACTCTGAATGATCTCATAGGTCCTAGCGGTAGGTCTAAATTCCATAATCAAAACCAATTATGAACTGAACCATACAATGAACTTTAGAAGCACCTCAAAAAGGCTCATCAAAACGGTGACCCCGACTAGGGAGTCACCTGAAAAGAAAATACTCGTTTTTTTGCTATTCTTTGACTTGGGAATCTCTAAATCAAGTTTCATCGATGACTGATATTCATTAATGAAGTTCGAAATCCATTTCGTCAGATAATTAGTTATCGGGATATCGAATTGTGATATTAACAGGGCCATCCTTCTATATTTGTGTCTATCAATGTCTTCATCATCGTCGTTTTCTTTGCTGGTATTTCTCACGTTTCTTTTATACTTCCTATTATTATTATTATTATTATTAGTTATTATTATTATTATTATTATTATTATTATTATTATTATTATTATTATTATTATTATTATTATTATTATTATTATTATTATTATTATTATTATTATTATTATTATTATTATTATTATTATTATTATTATTATTATTATTATTATTATTATTATTATTTATTATTTATTATTATTATTAGGAAGGAGGCCTTCTCTGAGGCAGTAGCATTGAATACAATAGCTTGTTTCAACGGCATTTAATTTATATAGAATCTTCTCAATTCTTCTTATTATCTTTTTCTCGTCAGCTGTAGCTGGTGTATTAAGTTTCCTAAGGACATGTAAAGATTTCCATTTGTCTTAGGTTTATTCCTCTAACGTGTCGACAGCGCACAGGCAGTCATCTATAGAGTTTACAATACAGTGAATTAAGATACAGTTTACAAGTATTTATAGCATGCAAGGTCGTGTACAATCGGTGGGGGCGGGTCGGTGGGAACGGATTTAATTGGTCGTTGGATGGAAACGAAATCTCCCCCTGAGGCGTTCTGACCTGCGTAGTTTGGACGGGGTTATTAGCGTCGGTTGGGTGTTGTTTGGGTACCCACCTCTTGGGCGGCAGGCTGTACAATTGATATATCTTCCGCTCGTTCTCTCCCGCTTTCTCTCTCTACTTTTTCCGCTCTTTCTCTCTCTTGCTCTCTCTCTTTCTCTTTCTGCAAGTTCCTCTCTCTCTCTCTCTCTCTCGTTCGCTCCTTCTAACGCTCTCTCTTTCTCTCTCTGCCTGCTCCTCTCTCCTCTTTCTCTTTCTCTCTGTTTGCTCCTCTCTCTCTCTTTCTCTTTCTCTCTCTCTCTCTCTCTCTGTCTCTCCCCCCTCGATCTCTCTCTCTCTCTCTCTCTGTCTCTCCCCCCTCGTCTCTCTCTCTCTCTCGTGGATGTATACGTAGTCGGTTGGTTTCTTGCGCATTTCTTCTTATGATGGTGGGGAGAAACTCTGTTTCTTTTACCGTGTTTGATAGTCGGTTTTTTCTCTAATATATGTAAAGCTTCAAGATAACGTAGGCGTTTTCGGTCCGGTGCATGGTCAATAATTTCTATGTTCTTTATAAGCTCAGCTCTTTCTTGGTCTCCTGTTGTGTTTTTCCCTATAGTGAATGAAAATGGCCCCTTCTTGAAGATGACACGAGAGACGCTTGGGAGAGTCTGGTAGTGTCCCTACCCGATTTATAAGATGGTGGCATCCATCCACCGAGCATGTGAATTCGTAGATGAAACACTCCTTCTCTTCAAAGACGTTTCTGGGGGCGCCGGTTGTTTCTAGAAGCAGCTGGCTGGTTTTCATGCTTTTGTAATAAATTATGAGGCTAATTTTATCACTTTCTGTAGTGGGGGAGACATTTTCACGATTATTTTCCTTATAGCCTTTTCATCTTCCAAATATTTGTGGTGCATATGAATTTTTATGAATATTTTATAGCTCCACTTTGGTCGTTAGTTACGGTCGTTCTTTCTTGGTGCCATTTATTTATGGAGTCCCTCGTTTGGCGTTCGACCATACGTTTGAAAAGTTATTATTAATGAGAACTTGTGTAGACCTTTCGATTTCCCTGGTGGTTTTCTCTCCATGTGGAACAGTGTGTAAGGCGCGGCGGACGAAGGCCTCTACACCGATCTTTTATACCTGTCCTGGGCACTCGCTGGACCCATTAAGGCATAGACCCGGTTTGTGGTTTCTTGTAAACCGTGGTGGTGTATCCCGTAGGGGTCTGCTGTACCCGAAACGTCCAGGAAGGGTAGGGCACCGTCAACGCTGCGTTCACACGTGAAGTGGAGGACGGAGCATTCTTCGAAGGTGTTTCTTAAAGTTTCAAGGTCCCTCTTCTCTGTTAACTTTTATGAAGGTGTCGTCTATGTAGCGGTAGTATTGGGGAGGACAGGGGATCTTATTGAAAACTCTTTCTTCGACGACACTCATGTAGAAGTTGGCAAACTAGAACCCTAATGGGGATCCCATTGCCACGCCGTCAATCTGGCAATAAAGGATGTCCTCTGTGGGTCGTGAATGGTGCCTTCTTGGTACATATTTCAAGGAGGGATTTTAGGGCATTCCTCGGGGATGTTCAAAGCCTGTGTCTCCTCACATCTGTATACTCTGTCGAGGATGTGTTCAATCGTCTCGTCGACTGGAACGTTCGTGAAGAGGCTCTCGACGTCAAGAGAGGCGATGATACCCTGTAGGACGGAGAGTCTCGGAGTTACGTAAAAAGTCGGTAGATGACTGTAGACAATACCTGTCAGGGATATATGGCGTGAGAGTTCATTGAGTCTCTTCGCGATTTTGTAAGTCGGGGTTGGGATTTGGCTTATAATAGGGCGAAGAGGATTTCCAGGCTTGTGGGTTTTTACGGTGCCGTAAATATACCCTGGATTAAAGTCACCCTGGGCAAGGGGAAGTTCTGGGAGCATTCCTAGCGGCATGGATTCTTTCGACCGTCCTATTAAGTCTCGTCTCGTCGGATGTCTTCGATGGGGTTCTTGTTGTTTTTCCTGAATTTGGATTGATCAGCCAGTATTTGGTCCAGTTTTTCTCGTGATATTCTGAGGTCTTGATGAGCACTAGGGGCAGCAGCTTTGTCTGCCCTCTTATTGTTATTTCCTGGTTTGATTTCAAGTTTTAGCAGTTTCTTTTCAATCTCTGGTAAGGATAGCGCTTCTGTAATGGGGCTCCTCGTCGGTAAGGGCTTCTGCTAACAGTAAGGGCTGGAGGGGATCGCTCGACCCTGACCCTGCCTTCGTCCTCGAGGGACTGGATAGAGTCCAAGGAGGACTTCGACCTCCAGGCGCTTGGCGTGTGGGTTTGGCTTTTTTGTCCACGTGGTATTGAGCCCAAGATTAAGGAGATCTTCTTCTTCGGGTGTCGGTTTATATTCCGTGAGGTTGATGAAATCATTCTTTTTTCGGGGAATTTCAAACTTCCTCCATTAAGCCTCACAAGTTTTCTAAGTATTCCACTGGTCTCTCTGCGGTAATCCTTCTGCTGTAGGCGCTGGAGGGCGGCATCAATGTCTGGACGGGGGGTTCCTTGGGAAGCTGCTTGTCTCTGTGTTTGTAGTGTATCTAATTCTCTTTTTATTTCTCTCCTCTCTTTCTTCTTCTCTTCCAGCTGGCGGAGCACCAATGTCTTCCTGAGGATGTAGTGTTGTCTTCTCTCGTCGCAGCTGGATCATGGAGCCGTAGACGGGTATAATTAGAAGGAGGCCTTCTCTGAGGGCAGTAGCATTGAATACAATAGCTGTTTCAACGGCATTTAATTTATATAGAATCTTCTCATTCTTCTTATTATCTTTTTCTCGTCAGCATGTAGCTGGTGTATTAAGTTTCCTAAGGACATGTAAGATTTCCATTTGTCTTAGGTTTATTCCCTCTAACGTGTCGACAGCGCACAAGGCAGTCATCTATGAGAGTTTACAATACAGTGAATTAAGATACAGTTTACAAGTATTTATAGCATGCAAGGTCGTGTACAATCGGTGGGCGGGTCGTGGGAACGGATTTTAATTGGTCGTTGGATGGAAACGAAATCTCCCCCTGAGGCGTTCTGACCTGCGTAGTTTGGACGGGGTTATTAGCGTCGGTTGGGTGTTGTTTGGGGGTGGGGTACCCACCTCTTGGGCGGCAGGCTGTACAATTGATATATCTTCCGCTCGTTCTCTCCCGCTTTCTCTCTCTACTTCTTCCGCTCTTTCTCTCTCTCTTGCTCTCTCTCTTTCTCTTTCTGCAAGTTCCTCTCTCTCTCTCTCTCTCTCTCGTTCGCTCCTTCTAACGCTCTCTCTTTCTCTCTCTCTGCCTGCTCTCTCTCTCTCTTTCTCTTTCTCTCTCTGTTTGCTCCTCTCTCTCTCTTTCTCTTTCTCTCTCTCTCTCTCTCTGTCTCTCCCCCTCGTTCTCTCTCTCTCTCTCTGGTCTCTCCCCCTCGATCTCTCCTCTCTCTCTCGTGGATGTATACGTAGTCGGTTGGTTTCTTGCGCCATTTTCTTCTTATGATGGTGGGGAGAAACTCTGTTTCTTTTACCGTGTTGATAGTCGGTTTTTTCTCTAATATATGTAAAGCTTCAAGATAACGTAGGCGTTTTTTCGGTCCGGTGCATGGTCATATTTCTATGTTCTTTATAAGCTCAGCTCTTTCTGGTCTCCTGTTGTGTTTTTCCCTATATGAATGAAAATGGCCCCTTCTTGAAGATGACACGATGAGACGCTTGGAGAGTCTGGTAGTGTCATCCCGATATAAGAATGGTGGCATCCATCCACCGAGCATGTGAATTCGTAGATGACACTCCTTCTCTTCAAAGACGTTTCTGGGGCGCCGGGTTGTTTCTAAGAAGCAGCTGGCTGGTTTTCATGCTTTGTAATAAATTATGAGGCTAATTTTATCACTTTCTGTAGTGGGGGAGACATTTTCACTGATTATTTTCCTTATAGCCGCCTTTTCATCTTCCAAATATTTGTGGTGCATATGATTTTATAAAAATATTTTTATAGCTCCACTTTGGTCGTTAGTTACGGTCGTTCTTTTTCTGGTGCCATTTATTTATGGAGTCCCTCGTTTGGCGTTCGACCATACGGTTTGAAAAGTTATTATTAATGAGAACTTGTGTAGACCTTTCGATTTCCCTGGTGGTTTCTCTCCATGTGGAACAGTGTGTAAGGGCGCGGCGGACGAAGGCCTCTACCACCGATCTTTTATACCTGTCTGGGCACTCGCTGGACCCATTAAGGCATAGACCCGGGTTTTGTGGGTTTCTTGTAAACCGTGGTGGTGTATCCCGTAGGGGTCTGCTGTACCCGAACGTCCAGGAAGGGTAGGGCACCGTCCAACGCTGCGTTCACACGTGAAGTGGAGGACGGAGCATTCTTCGAATGGTGTTTCTTAAAGTTTCAAGGTCCTCTTCTCTGTTAACTTTTATGAAGGTGTCGTCTATGTAGCGGTAGTATTGGGGAGGACAGGGATCTTATTGAAACTCTTTCTTCGACGACACTCATGTAGAAGTTGGCAAATAGAACCCCTAATGGGGATCCCATTGCCACGCCGTCAATCTGGCAATAAAAGATGTCCTCTGTGGGTCGTGAATGGTGCCTTCTTGGTACATATTTTTCAAGGAGGGATTTTAGGGCTTCCTCGGGGATGTTCAAAGCATGAAAACCAGCCAGCTGCTTCTTAGAAACAACCCGGCGCCCCCAGAAACGTCTTTGAAGAGAAGGAGTGTCATCTACGAATTCACATGCTCGGTGGATGGATGCCACCATTCTTATATCGGGATGACCACTAACCAGACTCTCCAAGCGTCTCGTGTCATCTTCAAGAAGGGGCCATTTTCATTCACATATAGGGAAAAACACAACAGGAGACCAGAAAGAGCTGAGCTTATAAAGAACATAGAAATTATTGACCATGCACCGGACCGAAAACGCCTACGTTTATCTTGAAGACTTTACATATATTAGAGAAAAAACCGACTATCAACACGGTAAAAGAAACAGAGTTTCTCCCCACCATCATAAGAAGAAATGGCGCAAGAAACCAACCGACTACGTATACATCCACGAGAGAGAGAGGAGATCGAGGGGGGAGAGACAGAGAGAGAGAGAGAGAGTGATTCGAGGGGGAGAGAGAGAGAGAGAGAGAGAGAGAAAGAGAAAGAGAGAGAGAGGAGCAAACAGAGAGAGAAAAGAAAGAAAGAGAGAGAGAGGAGCAGGCAGAGAGAGAAAGAGAGAGCGTTAGAAGGAGCGAACGAGAAGAGAGAGAGAGAGAGAGAAGGAACTGGCAAAAAGAAAGATAGAGAGAGAGAAAGAGAAGGAACCTTGCATAAAGAGAAAGAGAGAGAGCAAGAGAGAGGGAGAGCGGATTAGCGAAAAGAGAGATATTAAACGACGGAGTCGGGAGCGGAAGATATATCAATTGTACAGCCTGCCGCCCAAGAGGTGGGTACCCCAAACAACACCCAACCGACGCTAATAACCCCGTCCAAACTACGCAGGTCAGAACGCCTCAGGGGAGATTTCGTTTCCATCCAACGACCAATTAAAATCCGTTCCCACCGACCCGCCCACCGATTGTACACGACCTTGCATGCTATAAATACTTGTAAACTGTATCTTAATTCACTGTTAATTGTAAACTCTCATAGATGACTGCCTGTGCGCTGTCGACCACGTTAGAGGAATAAACCTAAGACAAATGGAAATCTTTACATGTCCTTAGGAAACTTAATCACCAGCTACATGCTGACGAGAAAAAGATAATAAGAAGAATTGAGAAGATTCTATATAAATAAAATGCCGTTGAAACAGCTATTTTGTATTCAATGCTACTGCCCTCAGAGAAGGCCTCCTTCCTATTATACCCGTCTACGGCTCCATGATCCAGCTGCGACGAGAGAAGACAACACTACATCCTTCATGAAGACATTGGTGCTCCGCCAGCTGGAAGAGAAGAAGAAAGAGAGAGAAAGAAAACAAAAGAGAATTAGATACACTACAAACACAGAGACAAGCAGCTTCCCAAGGAACCCCCCGTCCAGACATTGATGCCGCCCTCCAGCGCCTACAGCAGAAGGATTACCGCAAGAGAGAAAGTGGAATACTTAAGAAACTTGTGAGGCTTAATGGAGGAGTTTGAAAATTCCCCGAAAAAAAGAATGATTTCATCAACCTCACGGAATATAAACCGACACCCGAAGAAGAAGATCTCCTTAATCTTGGGCTCAATACCCACGTGACAAAAAGCCAAACCCACACGCCAAGCGCCTGGAGGTCGAAGTCCTCCTTGACTCTATCCAGTCCCTCGAGGACGAAGGCAGGGTCAGGTCGAGCGACTCCCTCCAGCCCTTACTGTTAGCAGAAGCCCTTACCGACCGAGGAGCCCCATACAGAAGCGCTATCCTTACCAGAGAATTGAAAGAAACTGCTAAAAACTTGAAATCAAACCAGGAAATAACAATAAGAAGGGCAGACAAAGCTGCTGCCCTAGTGCTCATCAAGACCTCAGAATATCACGAGAACTGGACCAAAATACTGGCTGATCAATCCAAATTCAGAAAAAATCAACAAGAACCCCATCGAAGACATCCGACGAGACATTAATAGGACGGTCGAAAGAATCCATGCCGCTAGGAATGCTCCCAGACTTCCCCTTGCCCAGGGTGACTTTAATCCAGGGTATATTTACGGCACCGTAAAAACCCACAAGCCTGGAAATCCTCTTCGCCCTATTATAAGCCAAATCCCAACCCCGACTTACAAAATCGCGAAGAGACTCAATGAACTCCTCACGCCATATATCCCTGACAGGTATTGTCTACAGTCATCTACCGACTTTTTACGTAAACTCCGAGACTCTCCGTCTACAGGTATCATCGCCTCTCTTGACGTCGAGAGCCTCTTCACGAACGTTCCAGTCGACGAGACGATTGAAACACATCCTCGACAGAGTATACAGATGTGAGGAGACACGGCTTTGAACATCCCCCCCCGAGGAAAGCCCTAAAATCCCTCCTTGAAATATGTACCAAGAAGGCACCATTCACGACCCCACAGAGGACATCGTTATTGCCAGATTGACGGCGTGGCATGGATCCCCATTAGGGGTATTTGCAACTTCTACATGAGTGTCGTCGAAGAAAGAGTTTTCAATAAGATCCCCTGTCCTCCCAATACTACCGCTACATAGACGACACCTTCATAAAAGTTAACAGAGAAGAGGACCTTGAAACTTTAAGAACACCTTCGAAGAATGCTCCGTCCTCCACTTCACGTGTGAACGCAGCGTTGACGGTGCCCTACCCTTCCTGGACGTTCGGGTACAGCAGACCCCTACGGATACACCACCACGGTTTACAAGAAACCCACAAACCCGGGTCTATGCCTTAATGGGTCCAGCGAGTGCCCAGACAGGTATAAAAGATCGGTGGTAGAGGCTTCGTCCGACCGCGCCCTTACACACTGTTCCACATGGAGAGAAACCACCAGGGAAATCGAAAGGTCTACACAAGTTCTCATTAATAATAACTTTTCAAACCGTATGGTCCGAACGCCAAACGGGGAGGGACTCCTATAAAATAAATGGCACCAAGAAAGAACGACCGTAACTAACGACCAAAGTGGAGCTATAAAAATATTTTATAAAAATCATATTGCACCACTCAAATATTTGGAAGATGAAAAGGGCTATAAGGAAAATAATCAGTGAAAATGTCTCCCCCACTACAGAAAGTGATAAAATTAGCCTCTAATTTATTACAAAAGCTGAAACCAGCCAGCTGCTTCTTAGAAACAACCCGGCGCCCCCAGAAACGTCTTGAAGAGAAGGAGTGTCATCTACGAATTCACATGCTCGGTGGATGGATGCCACCATTCTTATATCGGGATGACCACTACCAGACTCTCCAAGCGTCTCTCGTGTCATCTTCAAGAAGGGGCCATTTTCATTCACTATAGGGAAAAACACAACAGGAGACCAGAAAGAGCTGAGCTTATAAGAACATAGAAATTATTGACCATGCACCGGACCGAAAACGCTACGTTATCTTGAAGCTTTACATATATTAGAGAAAAAACCGACTATCAACACGGTAAAAGAAACAGAGTTTCTCACCCATCATAAGAAGAAATGGCGCAAGAAACCAACCGACTACGTATACATCCACGAGAGAGAGAGGAGAGATCGAGAGAGACAGAGAGAGAGAGAGAGAGAGAGATCGAGGGGGGAGAGACGAGAGAGAGAGAGAGAGAGAGAGAGAGAGAGAGAGGAGCAAACAGAGAGAGAGAGAAAGAGAGAGAGAGCAGGCAGGAGAGAGAAAAGAGAGAGCGTTAGAAGGAGCGAACGAGAGAGAGAGAGAGAGAGAGAGGAACTTGCAGAAGAGAAAGAGAGAGCAAGAGAGAGAGAAAGAGCGGAAAAAGTAGAGAGAGAAAGCGGGAGAAACGAGCGGAAGATATATCAATTGTACAGCCTGCCGCCCAAGAGGTGGTACCCCAAACAACACCCAACCGACGCTAATAACCCCGTCCAAACTACGCAGGTCAGAACGCCTCAGGGGGAGATTTCGTTTCCATCCAACGACCAATTAAAATCCGTTCCCACCGACCCGCCCCCACCGATTGTACACGACCTTGCATGCTATAAATACTTGTAAACTGTATCTTAATTCACTGTATTGTAAACTCTCATAGATGACTGCCTGTGCGCTGTCCGACACGTTAGAGGAATAAACCTAAGACAAATGGAAATCTTTACATGTCCTTAGGAAACTTAATACACCAGCTACATGCTGACGAGAAAAAGATAATAAGAAGAATTGAGAAGATTCTATATAAATAAATGCCGTTGAAACAGCTATTGTATATTATTATTATTATTATTATTATTATTATTATTATTATTATTATTATTATTATTATTATTATTATTATTATTATTATTATTATTATTATTTCAGAAGATGAAACCTTTTCAAATGGAACAAGCCCGCAGGTGCCATTGACTTGGAATTGAAGCTTCCAAAGAATATGGTGTCCATTGGGAGAAGTAAGAGGAAGTAAAGGGAGATACAGAAAGAAAAGATTTCGCTTATAAAAAAAGAAACAATATATTAACAGATAATAGATAAAAAAATGCTTTAAAATGCCAGAAGAATAGTAATAGGGTAGTAATGGATTTCTTGTTACAAACAACCGTGAAAAAGACTTGGAATATATTACGGAAAGTTTCTGTTGTTTCAAAGCGTCGAAACAAAATGCACAGAAACGTGTTTCAAGGCGATATTGATTGACTGAATGATTTTATGAGATTCAGGCTGTTAGTCCAAGCACTGGGGCACTGGCTGACGGTCCCTTCTCTACGAGGGATTCGTCGATAGGTCCCTTTTCCAAAGGGACTCTCGAAAAGTCCAATTTTGGTTGGGACTCGTTAAAAGTTCCATTTCTGATTGGGACTTGTCGAAAGTCGAAAGCTCCTTTTCGACAGGGACTCGTCGAAAAGTCCCTTGCCGACAGTACGCAACGAAAAGTCCCATTTTGGTTGGGACTCGTCGAAAAGTCCCAGTTTGTTTGGGACTCGTCGTAAGGTCCCGTTTCGACTGGGAATCGCTCTATTAAACGGGAATTTATATTCCCCCCGACATTGTAGAAGCCACATCCTTGGCCTCATTCTCATGATTCCGGAAAGGTACTTCCTCGACGACCTCGTTCCCGCTCAGACAAATGGCGGGAGGAGGTTTCTTAAGTCGACTTTCCCCCAGATGGGATAAAGTGACGGAAGGTCCCTTTCCTTTTCTGGGTGACCTAGTTCTCTATACCTATCCCCCACCTCCCGGAATAAGAACGAATGTAAGGAGTATAGCCTAGAGGCCTTTTAGAGCTCATTCGTGGACGTCGAGAGTGAAATAACATTCGGAGTTGGGTAATGACTTTAAACAAACCCGCTGAGGTCTGTTGTTTACTGATGGTGAGTTTCATCAGTGAGTTTTTATTTCATGGCGTTTTTCTGTGTCAAGGAAAGAGATGGCATTGGAGTTATTCTCCACAGTTTTTCCTCATTTTTTTTTTAGTCGAGCAGATATTCCAGCCTAGCGAGGAGTTTTTTTTTTTTTTTTCCAGGCCTAAGTTTGACCAAGAGATAAGTTTTGCCTGGTAAGACTTCTCATCAGTTATCGAACAGAAGTGCTCATTATAAATTTGTGAGGAATACTACTTTGGCGAACTCTACATTCTCATTGATGTTATGAATTTTTTTTTTAGAGAGAGAGAGAGAGAGAGAGAGAGAGAGAGAGAGAGAGAGAGAGAGAGCGAGCTGTTGTTTGCTCTTCATTGTGGTTGCCTACTTAGTATCATTATAAACTTCAGGTACATTTGTTGCAGCAAAAAGGTCAATTTGCAAAAAGAATTTCCAGATAGAAAACTACCCAAAATGCCTCAACTCTTCTCTGTACACCGGTCACTTTATTAAATAGCTTGTCGTAATTCCATTGTATATTTTAAATCTTTCACTGTTATCGATCAAGAATAGGTTAGATGTTGTAAGCAGCAATATGGCGAGTAAAATCCAGGTAGCGTTTTAAATAAAAATTAATGCATTCTTGTTCAGCTGTGTTAGATACGTCAGAAAGAAGCAATTTGACAGTTATCTTTTCTTTTTGCTTTCTCTCAGAAGCAGTAAAAGTATTTCCCTTCTTGGAAGACGTGGTCTTTTCTAGAACAATGCCCCTCGTATTTGAATCATTTGTTGATATTTTCATCTATTTATTTATTAATTTATCGTTTTTCTTCTCTAGTAACTGATCTCTTCTTTCTTTATTTCCTGTCGTCTTCTGTAACTTATTTCAAATGAAGACCATATTCTTTGGCAGCTTGAATTTAAAGTCAGTGGCTCCATGTAGCCTTGTTCCATATATGTAAGTAGGGGTTTGTCTTCTGGTTAATAATAATAATAATAATAATAATAATAATAATAATAATAATAATAATAATAATAATAATAATAATAATAATAATAATAATAATAATAATAATAATAATAATAATAATAATAATAATAATAATAATAATAATAATAATAATAATAATAATAGCGTTGGTTACGGGACAGCTTTACCGGTCAAAATACTGTGAGGGATGGTTTTACTTTTTCAATTAATCGTGGTGAAGTTTTGTTTTTACTTGAAGCTTCAAGAATCAGTGGAATCTCTGATTTGCATCTGATAAAATCGGATGGAAGTGTTTTTCCCCATTCTTATGGCGACACTTAATTGCAGGTGCGGTGTTTCATGTTCCCTTTCAGATCCCCATGTTAAAATAGTCGATTATTTTGTTTTTCTTTCTGTAGTCATTTAGCTTCCATTTGATGATGACGTCATTTCTAGAGTTGTTACCGATGACAGTTGCTAAATATTTTAATTAGCTTTCGTAATCAAAGCCCAGCAGCCGGGGGAGGGGGCGGGTGGTCGTTGATACCCCTGATAGAGCAGACCTTCAGTGCACCTATCATGGTGCACTGTAGGCAATTTAAAGGGTGTTTGCAGCGTACCTTCGGCCCCTGAACCTACTTTTGACGTTACCTCCATTCCCGCTTCCATTTTTCAGCCTTGCTGTCTGACCTCTCTATCTCTTATTTCTCAATGCAAATGTGTGGTTTTCTCCAAGTTCCACTTTTCGATCCTTGTACGTCATCTGCTTTATTGTCTGGATCTCTTCATCTTGCTGTCCAACCACTCCAACTCTCTCTTTTCACTGTCTTAAGCTCCGAATGGCCGAAAGTGCCCCAGTGCTTGGCTTGACAGCCTAAAACTGAAAAATCAAACGATTTCATAGATAGAGTAAAAACAAAAACAAAAATTACGGAACGAATTTGATCAGAGAAGCCGCTCTTCAATTTGACCTATTTATATCGTGACCTGGGTCGAATATTCAAAGGTCACCGACGCCGACCTAATTTCGGCAATGATGGGACGCCCGAGGCTCCCCCACCCCCCTCCGTCATCAATCAGCATCCGGTGTCTGATGGAGTGTCCTCGAACGCTGTTAATCATTTTTGGAATCACAACATTAATCTCTGACGTTTTAACGACCGGGGTACTGTGATTATTTATGTGATTATGAATTCGGGTCATGTGACGGGAGTCGGTTGATTTGCCTGTGTTCGTTTTTCCACTTCGATTTCTGCAGCTGATGTCAATGTGAGATGGAGGAAGGTCTGGTAATCACCAGGAATCGATAGGACATTTTGAAAGCGGGATTCGAATTATAGGGCTGTGGTAGTAGGATACTGACAATTTACGTAAGAATGAGAAGAAACTACATATATATACTATATATATATATATATATATAATATATATATTATATAATAATATAATATCTATATATATAGATATATTATATCAATAAATATATATATATATATATATATATATTATATATATATATACATACACGTATATGACTGGTAAAAATGTTTTGTTACAGCAGAATTCCATCTAATAAAAGGAGCCCATAAAAACTCCAAAATATAGAGAGAAAAGTACTATATCTGTCTCTCTCTTCAGGTATATGAATGAGAAAAGTTGACAGAAAAGGTGATATTTAAAATGATGGAATCGGCCTTAATAAAAGAGAGGCAGGTAATGAACATCTCAAAAGGAGCATGGGATTCAGATGTGATCGACAAGATTTTCATTCAACCAACGCTTAAGAAGATTAAAGGAAAATTATCAGCGGGGGTGACATAAATTGGCTTACCTGTGGATGGACCTTTTGGTATAAATACCACCTTTTCTGTAAACTTTTCTCATCCATATTCTTGAAGAGAGAGACAACAGTCTCTGAAATATAGTACTTTTCTCTCTATATTTTGGTGTTTTTATGGGCTCCTTTTATTATATATATATATATATATATATTACTATATATATCTATATATATATATATATATATAATTTGTGTGTGTATGTATATGTATATGTACATATATATGTGTGTATGTGTTTATATATGTATATATACACATAGATATATAAGCATATGTGACCTATATATCAGAAGAAACCATAGTCAGTTGATGATCTCGTTCACCTCTAGAATCAGAATAATCAAGTAACCTTTTAAGGACATAGAAGGCATCACTAAATATGTAAGAAAATATGTACGAATATGTAAGAAAATACGTAAGACATATGTAAAAAAAAATACTGATGTTTATGGCCAGTATTTGATAATAATCCTTATGCCAGGTTCCTTTATTATAAGGTACGGTGTCAAACCCATGTTTTATGCAATAGCTGCATCAGGAACAACTACAGTGTCGAACTGTCGACGGACCCTGAATGCCTAAACGACTTTGCTGTGATGTTCAAGGCCTTTCTATTCGCACATAACGGTTTTACGCAGCTTTTGGATGCTTCTGAACGTTCTTGTTCATCAGAAAGGGAGGAATGGAATGGTGGATTAAGTAATGAAATATTTTGGTCTAACAACGCGGTGTTAAATGACGCGGAAAATAACACTTAACCACGATATTTGACGGACTTATCCTTGCGAGGAAAGGCTTAAGATAATGTCAAGAGCAGTGGTTTGTAAGAATTCTCTTTCTGTGTTTCCTATTACCTTCTGTTACCCCTTTCAAATGAACGCCGTATTCATTGGAAGCCGGAATTGCAAGTCAGTGGCTCCTGCGGCTTCATCTTCTGATTATATTAATGATAATAATGATAATAGTAATAATCATAATTATAACGCACCGTAGGCATTACTTTAGGTTCTTTACAGCGTCTCTTCGGCCCCTAACAGCAGACCCTTTCGTTCTTTTTACTGTACTTCATTTCATATTTTCTATCTTCTATTTGACTTTCCACACTCTACTCTCTCCTAAGAATTCTTTCATAGCGCAACTGCAAGGTCAATTTCCCTCTCAGCAATGAAGGACCTCATAGGTTCCAGTGCTGAATGACCTCATAGGTTCCAGCGCTTGGCCTTTGGCCTAGATTTTTTATTCCATTCCTTTAATAAGTGGCGAATATTCCTGGCGTTGCCTGCCTAAGTAATGTCATAAGTATGACCCACATTCTCAGTGCATTGATCACGAATTGGCAACTACTTAGAAATCGTTAAAATATCGCTGCTATGCGTTATATCTTAAAGGCTGATGTATATGTAGTATGTATTGAACATGTGCCTGAATGCCAGTGTTTATATTATACTGACGAGGATAGCATGTCCAGAAAACGTGAGAAAATTGAGGAATTATAATGTTATTGGACGCGTTAAAAACATGTTTTTGGCGAATATGACCAGCAGACTAATACGTGTATATATACGTTTGTGTGTGTATATCCCTCTATATATATAGATATATATATAATATATATATATATATAATATCTATATATTAGATATATAATATATAATATATTATATATATATAAATATATATAAATACAAATGTATACTATATACACGTATTAGTCTGCTGGTCATATTCGCCAAAGACATGTTTTTTAACGCGTCCAATAACATTACAATTATATATATATATATAATATATATTATCTATATATATATATATATATATATAAATATATATATATTATAATATATATATATCATATATATATATATATATATATATATATATATATATATATATATATATATATATGCATATATATAGTATATTTATGTATATATGTATGTATGTATATATATATAATGGTAAACTTAGCCATTACGGTCAAACTAAAGCATTTAAATGTGTGTGTTTGTTTGTAGATCCGGCCTAAAGTGGTAAAACCAGAAAATTCCTGAGTTGTTAGTCAGTGACGCACAATTGAATGCTGGAATAAATAACAAATGTAAACTCATAACAGATTTGTTAAACAAATAAACCTTGTGTATGTTTGTGTGTGTGTGTGGTTTTTGAGTGTATTTGAGTGTGTGCAGGGCTGGCTTTAAGCGGTACAGCTAGAAAGTGTGCAAGTTGTTAGTCAATAACGCATAAATGATTGCTTGAATATTGCATAAAAGGATTAACAACCCAACTCTGACTTCGTGTTTATGCATACGGACACGACTGCTGTAATCTGGGTCTCGGACGCACGAACAAGTCGGATTACGTCACCAAACAATGTCGCCGTAACCTTCATTAATAAAAACACATTTTCGGAGTTTATTTTGAATAGTAAAGAAAAACGGCATCAAAAAAGAGGAGGTTTGAGTAAATAGCTATGAAACCATAAATGTTTTCGACCTTCACAGCTGAAGAGGACCTTAGTCAAAATTGACAAAGTAAACACTGCTGTTACTTTTCAGTGCAGCTAGAGAGTAGTTTGATAAAGGTCGAAAGTTGCTGTTCTTTACATATTTACTTAAACGTTATGCTTCTACAACGACCTTTATTTTTTTTTCTCAACTATCCGTAGTAACCACCACCCTAATAAAAAAAAATGGTCATTGATTTAACCAAAACCACCTGAAAACATTAGTTTTTTTTTTAGTTTTTTTTTTCTTTCCCATAGCGAAATTGAAATCCCATTTGGGAGCTGAATCTCTTCGAGAAATGTTTCAGTTCCTGGACATTTTCATTTTCTCGTTGATTCCGAAGTATTTGTTTGACGAAGAACTTCCAGGAATGGGAAAAACTTTCAGCGGGTCTTGGATTGAAAGTTTTCTAATCGTTTCTTTTTCTTGTTGGAAATGATTTCCTTCTTGAGATTTGATAAGTTACAGTTCGGCTTTGTTTGGTGAGGTGACGCAATGCAGTCTGTAATATTTCTGAGTTTTCCTGTAGAATTGGTGTTTACTATGTAGATAGCGTAGTAGTTATGTAGCGCTGTATGAATAACTCATGTAGGGTCGCAGACTTTCATTTAGCTTAAGAAGAAAATTATTATTCATGATTTCCTCTTCACATTTTTCGTAGGGGTTAGTGCCGTCAGCGCACCTTTCGTGGTGAACTGTAGGCATTGCTAAAGGGTTTTGTAGCATCCCTTTAGCCCCTAGCTGCAGACACTTTTCAACCTTATTACTTTACCTCCATTCCCACTTTCTTGTACCTAACTGTCCAATTTCTGTAAATATTAGTTTTTATAGTACCTGTGGAATTTTATCCCAGTTCCACGTTTATATTCTTGTACTTCATCTTGATTTTCCGGATCTCTCCTATCTTGCTGTCCAACTTCTCCAACTCGCTGTTTCCACTGTCTGAAGCGCTGAATGGCCGAAAGTGTCCCAGTACTTGGTTTGACAGCCCAAATTAAATTAAATTGATCAATTCTTTAATATAAAACAATGGAGTCTTACAGTTATCTGTGTATTTATTTCATTATGTGTAATAATAGTAATAATAATAACAATAATAATAATAATAATAATAATAATAATAATAAGCAGCTGCATGGTGAATGACTCATCGTGTGTTATGGGGTTAGAGGTGATGCTGATGCAGCTTTAGTGTAGGTGTATGACTTGGCTAAAAATGTGGTAGCTTTATACAGAATGGTTTCCGCAGCTCACCAATGAAAATGAAGACTACGTCAACGCTCATTATCTTTTAAGTTCGTAAGTCTACGTTAACTGTGATAATTTTCATGCAGGCTGTAACTCACTCTTATTGTTTTCTGTTATCATTCTCTCTCTCTCTCTCTCTCTCTCTCTCTCTCTCTCTCTCTCTCTCTCTCTCTCTAATTCGTGTGACCTTGAACCTTCCATTTCATTTTACAGGTTTTCGAGTCTGCAACATTCGCTATTTTTCCTTTTCCATTTGCAAATTGCAATGTTCGAGGGAAAAGTCATTTACGGGCAAACTGAAAATTGGTGTCGTTGTTCATGTTATGTTTTATTGGGGACAATAATTTAGGGAGGTGTTGCAAACAACAGGACGATCGTTCTGTTTTAGACAGACAATGCTATCACGAGCGAACCGCAGCTTCTCTCTTTATATTGAGATTAATATGTAAATGGATTCTTAATATTTCAGTTACTTAATAGTTGGTGACTTTGTGATGTACGTGTATAAAAAAAATTCAAGTAGTTTTAGATTATATATATATATATATATATATATATATATATATATATATAATATATATATTGCATTTACTTCTGTGCGCGAATTAATTCATTTCCCCGAAGCATCCAATTGGCAGGTCGCCTCCCATATCAATTCGGGGAATGCTGTTTCCAGGAAAGAGAGACTAGTGCTTCTACAAAACAGAAAAAAAGCCATATAGCCATGGTCTTTTTTCCCATTGATAAAAGTCGCGATTGGTAAAATGCACGATCCTACTCTCTCTCTCTCTCTCTCTCTCTCTCTCTCTCTCTCTCTCTCTCTCGATCTTGCTGTGTCGTGGCATGGGAAGGACTTTTGAAAGGAGGTAAAAAGAGACAGTTATTATATTAATGGTTTTCCTAAAAGTATCTCTCTCTCTCGTAGTAGCCATCTTGCTTGATGAGACGTTCCCGCGTGAAATCAGATTAATCAACAGATATCACAAGTTTAACATACGACTAGAATTTGAGAAATATCTAGAAGTGTTCGTGAACTATCGGTGATAAGATTAGTGTGAAAATAGTAGGATAAAGCGTCTTCTAAGTTAGTTTATCAAGTGTAATACTGTAAATCAGAACAAGATGGCAGTAAGCTCCAACTGCGGGAAGAGATGGCGTAATTTAGCGTGTTTAGCAGATTCGCAATACAATGAGGTAGCAGGAAGGGAACTGGCATTTCTCATCTATGAAATCAGCAACAGTCCTAACCAAAAAGATACAAAAGCATTCATAGATATATTAGAAGGATATAATCCTTCAAACTGGAAAAAATCTAATGAAAACATCTTGAAAATAATTGAAGAAGTTCCAAATAAAATCCAAGTGGTCAAGAGACTCATAAAGAAAATATACATAAACCAACATATTCCGACAAAGAAAATGAATAAGGTGAATCTTGTGAATATCCTAATTGACGCATTAGGAAAAAGAATGCCAAAAGCATGCAAACTGTGTAAGGTTTGGTATAGCATAGTCAATCCACAAAACCTAATCAGAAAATGTGCTGCATGCAACATTCCGACCCATCCACAGTGTGCTGAGGTAATACAAGATATGAGAAAAGATACAAGAATTTTTTGTTCAACATGTCTATCATGATAGACAATGTTATTAAATCAAGATTGAATGTACAAATAGTTGAGGATGAAGAAGAAGAGGAAGAGGAAGAAGAAGAAGAAGAAGAAGAAGAAGAAGAGGAAAATGGAAGAGAAGTAAACAAAAATGAAATGACAGAAAAAAATAAGGAAAACAAAGAACAAGATAAAAGTATGGATGCAGAGATACTCATTGATACTACATATGAGGCAATAAAGCAGCATACTACGAAGAAAATAAATTACGATTATGGCAACAGAAAAGCAAATCCCCAAGAGGCTCTACCCAGAACTACACAATGACGGGAAAGAGGAAAAAATAGACAAGAAAGACAAAATCTGCAACCTTTTGAAAAGAGGGAATTGCAGATTTGGAGAAAGATGTTACTACAAACATCCTAAGGTATGTCACAACTATGAAATATATGGTAAATGTGCATACCTAGATGGTTATGGGGATGATTGCAGAGATCTGCATCCAAAAATATGCAAAAACCTAAAAGAAGGAAAAGGATGTAAGTTCGACAAAAAATGCAAATATATGCACCCTGTAGCCATGAATCATAATCAAATAAATAACCAACCAAGTAATAAAATCCAAAATAAGAAAGAAACAAATAAAGAGAGAAATCAAGAATATCAGGTAAAAGAGAAAAGCAAACCACCAAGAGATATGAAGAGATGTCAGCAAAAATTTCAATGCATCAGCTCCAAAATTCTACTCAAGGATAATAACTGTATTTATTATGCAAGAGGATATTGCAGAAAGGACGGAGAAAATTGCAGATTCAGACACAAAATGAATAATTATGATGAAGGAAGATCAAATATTATGGAAAAGTTGGATTTTTAATGTCAGAATTTCTGGAAATGAAAAAAAGAACAACATACCAGAACAGGAAAGAGACATGGGAAAATCCTTATTACTACCAATATTAAATGAAGGAGAAAACACGCAAACCATCATAGTGATGAATGCGCAGGGTTTAGTTACGAGTAACTCAAAAAGAAAAATAGAGTACTTAGAAGAACTAACCCAAATTGAAAAGAAAATAGATATAATGAATATAAGTGAAACCTGGTATTCCCAAGAGACTGGGAATGATGATCAAATAAAAGGGTTCCAAACTTATAGATCAGATAGAAAAAATAGGAATCAAGGGGGAACCGCAATATATGGGAAAGACAAAAAACAAAAGGAAAAATATATGAGAAATATAGTAACTCAGAATGTGAACTAATAGCGGTAGAATTTGAATCTGAAAAATTAATGAACATAGTAATATATAGACCTCCTAATACTAAAGAGTTTGACTTAATAATTGAAAAAATTGGATGATATATGTAGAAATCACAAGGACTGGACTATTCTCCTATCTGGTGACTTCAACTTCCTTTCGTAGAATGGAAAGACGAATAGGAGATTGTGGATGTACTTATACATATAAAAAAGAGAGTAATAGTAGTGCAGAAGATAAGAGGCAATTCGAAAAGCTATTAGATATGCTACTAGAATACAACATTCAACAAATAAATCACCTGCCAACAAGAAAGGAAAATACTTTAGACCTAGTATTTGTGAACGAGGTGAATTATGTTAAAGAAATAATAGTTTATAATGCGAGTATTTCAGACCATGATGTTATAGAATTAACAGTTCATTCCAAAGCAAGTGAAAACAGAGATAAGCAAGAAATGAAAAAGTGGGAAGGATATGGAAAATACAACTTCTACAGTAAAAATATAAAATGGTCAGAAATAAATGAAGAATTAAACAAAGATTGGGATAACATTTTCGTAAGCGATGACATAAGGGTAAATACGGAGATATTATATAAAATATTAGAGAAAATAGTGGATAAATATATACCGAAGAAGAAAAGTAAACATCATTCATGCATACCAAGAGACAGAAGGATCTTGTTCCAGAAAATCAGAAAGTGGAAAAAAGGTCTTGCAAAAGAAAAAAATGCATGGAAAGTTATAGAACTAAAAAGTAAGATAGAAAAATGCAGAACAAAAGATTATACAATCAAATGAAAAAATGAAAAACGGGAATTGGAAGAAAAAACCCTATTAAATATCAAGCAAAACCCCAAACTATTATACTCATATGCGAAGAAGATGAATAAAAGAAGAATAGAAATAGGCCCTCTGAGAATTGAAGGGAGATTAACGAATGAAAAAAAGGAAATTTGCAACATACTGGCAGAACGATATAAGAGAGAATTCACCCCTAGAATAGATAATGAAGATAATGATATAGAAGTAAGGGACGAAAATAGTGAATATTTAGCTGACATAGAAATTAATGAAGCTGATATTGTGCAGGCAATTAATGAAATTAAAAATGGAGCTGCTGCAGGGCCTGATGGAATCCCTGCTATTTTGTTAAAGAAAGTAGTTCACTCTATCGCAAAGCCACTTGCAATATTATTAAGACAAAGTGTAGATACAGGCAAGATTTATGATGAGCACAAATTAGCATATATCACCCCTACTTTCAAAAGTGGACCAAGACTTGAGGCAAGTAATTATAGGCCTGTGAGTCTAACATCACATATTATGAAAGTGTATGAAAGGGTAATGAAGAAAAATATTATGAAACATTTAATAAAAAATAATTTGTTTAATATAGGAAAACACGGTTTCGTACCCGGAAAAAGTACACAAACCCAACTGTTAGTCCACCGTGAGAACATATTCAAAAATATGAAAAGCGGAAATGAAACAGATGTGGTTTATCTAGACTTTGCAAAAGCTTTTGACAAAGTAGACCATAATATATTAGCAAAGAAAATTAGAAAACACAATATCGTAGATAAAATAGGAAGATGGTTAAAAGAATTTTTACACAACAGAAAACAGATAGTTATTGCAAACGATGAGAAATCGGATGAAACCAAGGTAATATCCGGTGTGCCACAAGGTACGGTGTTAGCTGCAATACTGTTTGTTATTATGATTGAAAGACATAAACAGTAATGTTAAGGATTCGTAGTGAGTAGTTTCGCTGATGACACAAGAATAAGTAGAGAAATTACTTGTGATGAAGATAGGAACGCTCTACAAAGAGACCTTAACAAAGTATATGATTGGGCAGAGGAAAATAGGATGGTATTTAACTCTGATAAATTTGAATCAATAAATTATGGAGACAGAGAAGGAAAGCTATATGCATATAGGGGACCTAATAATGAGACAATCACAAATAAGGAAGCAGTTAAAGACCTTGGTGTGATGATGAATAGGAACAAGTTATGCAATGATCAAATAGCAATTCTTTTGGCAAAATGTAAAGCAAAAATGGAAATGTTGTTACGGCACTTCAAAACAAGAAAAGCTGAACACATGATTATGCTTTATAAAACATATGTTCGTAGTCCACTTGAATATTGCAATATGATATGGTACCCACACTATCAAAAGGATATTGCACAAATAGAGAGTGTACAAAGGTCCTTTACAGCTAGAATAGAAGAAGTTAAGGACCTTGACTACTGGGAAAGACTACAATCATTAAAATTATATAGTCTAGAAAGGAGAAGAGAACGCTACATGATAATTCAGGCATGGAAACAAAGACTAGAAGGAATAACAGAAAATATCATGGAACTAAAAATATCAGAAAAGAGCAAGCAGAGGTAGATTAATAGTGCCCAAAACAATACCAGGAAAAATAAGGAAAGCCACACAGGACATTAATCCACTACGCACCAGCATCGATATGCAGCGTCTATTCAATGCGTTGCCAGCTCATCTGAGGAATATATCAGGAGTGAGCGTAGATGTGTTTAAGAATAAGCTCGACAAATATCTAAACTGCATCCCAGACCATCCAAGATTGGAAGATGCAAAATATACCGGAAGATGTACTAGCAACTCTCTGGTAGACATTAGAGGTGCCTCACACTGAGGGACCTGGGGCAACCCGAACGAACTGTAAGGTCTGTAAGGTAAGTCTCTCTCTCTCTCTCCATACAATTAATATATATATATATATATATATTATATATATATATATTTATTTATATTATGATATATATATATATATATATATATATATATATATATATATATCATATTATATTATATATATTATTATATATATATATATATATATATATATGAGATACGCCCCACATGACAGGAAGAGTGGCTCAAAGGAAAGGAACCAAAAGTCAATCACCGCATCATTCATCCTGTGGCAGCTGAATCAAGGCAAAGTATGCCCATACATGAGAGGTCAAAGGCCAACCGAGAGAGAGAGAGAGAGAGAGAGAGACTGACTTTGATGGAAACTATGAACATGATAAAAATCCTTTTTTGCCTCCTTCCAAGAATCCTTTCCATGCTAGGCACAGGTCGTATTTCGCCCGTCGTGACATTTATCATTGAAGAAAAAATAGGCCGAAATTATAATGCTGTAAAACTATTTCATATATTACTGGAAAACTGCTTACAATACCACCATGCATGCCGAGGCACTTTTGAAAGGAAGGAAAAAACAGAAGAATTCTCCAGATCATCAATAGCTCTCAACAGGTTTTCCATATATTGCTCCCATAAACATTCAATTCCTTTGATTGAACTTCTTCCTTGCCGGCTCCCCTCCCCCGATTATTTCAATTCCTGGGAATTATCACAGCTGCTATGAGGGACTTGTTAATCCAAACAAGAAGTCACGTCCGCATTTCAAATATCATTCTGAACTAATGTCTCCCATAAGAGGGCATTACCCTTAACTGTCCCCACCCTTTAGCTTTTACTATAGTAGTACCAATCTAAGGTGAGGGTTTGGGCGTGTCTAAAAGCGAAAACACGCGTTGCCATATCTTAAAGTTCTTTGTAGAAGCGGCCAAAGTCAAAGCTCTGTATTTCTTACTAATCACCCAAGGGAAACATTACCCTTAGGTCTTAACCTCTGTCCAGTACAGATTATCCTCCTTTCAGAGTCTGGTGAAAGGGGAATGCCCACTCTAATTGTCTTAGAAAGGTTCGCTGGTATAAATTTATTTTTCCTTTATTCAGATAGTGTGTATTGGCATTAAAACTTCAGATATGAAACAGTTCTTTTTATTCTTCAGTTAACTTATTAACAACCTACATGAGAGAAAACTAAAGGGAAATCATGGATATGATAAATTTCATACATTAATTATTTCTTTATTTTAGAAACATTAGAGTAATAAATACCGTATATCTAATAAATAAGAATAATAATGATACACTATTTAACCTCGTGATGCATGCATTGACAATGGTTTTCAAAGAGAACAGTACAGAACAGCGTAAAAAGATGAGAGAGAGAGAGGAATGCTTTAAGAGGACTCCTCATCAGAAGAGTCAAGACTTACAATAAATGAATCAATATATTTATCAATCAAGATATCTTTTTTTGCTGCATCTTCCACTTGCAATTGCTCGGCATGTCTTACGGCATTTTCCCAATTTACAGGTGTCACAGTATCCAGAGCTTCTTTAGCAAGTTCCGATAGGTTTGCCATATCAAAATCGTTTCGTTTCGCTATGAAACTTTTCACTTGGCCCCAAATTTCTCAATTTATAGAAAAGTTCAGATAACAGACATCTTTTAAGCACTTAATCACACACAAACACACACGTGTTTGAGCGCCAACTATATTTACATCCGCTAATCCTTACCTTCACCATAAAAGACCCCAGCTTATAAGATTTGACCATTCTTAAGAGATTAACGAAAGGTATATTCTTCTTGACTGACAGATACAGATTTCGATACTTGACCTGAGAATCGAGATTGTAGATGTGGCAACATGTCTGCCACGTTTCTCAAATATGATATTGAAAAACTTAAGAATGTTGATCATTAACAACTGTATACGTAAAAAGCATGTTTAGCAAATATTTCAGAGTAATTCTCTTCAGTTTTGGCATATAACAACGACCTATATTCCATAAAATTTTCCTTAGAATGGAAGTTGGGCAACGCACGCAAATGACTTTCGACCCAACAAAACCCTCACCATAGATTGGTACTACTATAGGACAAATATTTCGTTTCAGAATTACTCCTTCACCTATAAACCCTGGTTGAGGTATCTCTTCATCTTCTTAAAGTCAAACCAATTTGCGAGCGGACTCCGAGCCCATTTGCGACGTTGCCAGATCCTTCTGACCCTTTTAATCCACATCTGCTTTGACCTCTTTAATCTATGGGCAAACTAAGATAAAGAGAAAGGGTAGTTTAATTTCCTCGTTAACCCAGATTTGAATGGTCAAAGTATATAATCCTTTAATTTGGTACTGTCCTTCTAAATTGCTTCCTTCGTTATTTTTGTTTTGTAAACCCATTTCATGCAGCATTTTACGAAATCGTTCACATTTGTTACGGTTCTTTATCTTTTCCCTTTCTTTTTCCTAAAAACCAGCTCTAAATTCTTCTTCCGTTTCTTCAGCTCTCTTACAAATCTGATGCAAAGTTGTTTTTTGATATCTTCGTTGCATCTGCGGCACGTTTGACAGCTCGATTGATTCCAAACTTTGAAATTCCATTTTCTTTTTCCCATTTAGAAAACGGGTACACGTTGTATGCCATTTGGCGTTCTTCAGGACGAAGGACACGCCGCGGGGAACTCTCCATGGTGTTTACGGAAGCTTGCTGTGCGAGACAATGATTGCTGAAGATTATCTCGACCCATTTTATACGATTTGACCAAGGGTCTCTGTGATCTGACCCAAGTGAAGAAGTGGCACCAACTATACCAGATCTCCAGAATTGGCAACGATGGAAATGGTCTTGGAGTCCGCTCATAAAATGGTTTGACTTTAGTTGAGATTGATCTCTTCATCTTCCTGGTTGAGGTTGATCTCTTCATCTCCCTGGTTCAGGTTGATCTCTTACATCTTCCTGGTTGAGGTTGATCTCTTCATCTTCTTGGCTGAGGTTGATCTCTTCATCTTCCTGGTTGAGGTTGATCTCTTTATCTCCCTGGCTGGTCTCTTTATCTTCCTGGTTGAGGTTGATCTCTTCATCTTCCTGGTTGAGGTTGATTTCATCTTCCTGGCTGATCTTTTCATCTTCTTGATTGAGGTTGATATCTTCATCTTCCTGGTCGATTTCAATCCCAGGCCTAAAAAAGAACGTACTGAGCGTATTTCCAGATGGTGGTCATTCTTAAATAGGGTTTCGGCGACTCTTGGCGAAGCAGTTGGAGAGATTTGTAAGAATAATGACATTATTATTATTATTATTATTATTATTGACTGTGTAGTAACTATATTTCAATAAGTGAAATATAGTTTGTCCGAGGCCACACCATCTCGGGGGAATCACTTAGTGGCAATAATAATAATAATAATAATAATAATAATAATAATAATAATAATAATAATAATAATAATAATAATAATGTGAAATATTATTATTTTCTGTATTAAGTCGTTACCGTTGACGGGTAGCGCTACCTAAAACATTATAAGGGAAGAGAAAAAAATGGCAATGAAAACTCGTTTTAGGCAGTTTATGGAAATATAGGCCTATGAGTAATTTTGTTGAAAGCCACGGCTGCAAGCGGACGATGAATTGCAGTCGTGTTGAGGCATGAAGTAAAGGTCTATGGCCAAAGCCTAAAATATCCAGTGCAGTTTCAAAGCCTGTAAAGGAAATGGAAAATGGCTGAAGGAATAGAGAACGCGCACGGGAAAAGGAAAAACGTTAGAAAAATGGTATTCAGGGAAAGAAAACTTCAGTTTTATTTTCCTGGTGTTTGGAGACAATTCCCGTATTCGTGGAGAATAGTTTTTAACAATTCAAAAAGTTCCTGCTCTGGCGCGGTAAAGAGTAAGTTTTGTAATACGCAAAATTCCAACTTTTTTTTTCTCTCTATTTTTTTAAAACTAATTTTGGGTCGTATATATATATATATGAACCAAAACAAAATCATCTTGAATATATGTTGGATCGAGAAGTCTTCCGTAAACCCTAATGAAATGTGTATTTTCTTCTTTTACCTTGGACAACTACCTAGTTTACTTCCATAACGAACTGGGGTTTAGCAGACTATAATATTCACACCATGATAAATTCTATTCAAAGCTTGATATGTCACTGTATTGGGCTTACAAATAGCATTCCGTGATTATTGCCATGAAGGTACACACTTTCTTATCTGTTCAGTAATGTTTTTATATATATATATATATATATATATATATATATATATATATATATATATATATATGTGTGTGTGTGTGGTGTGTGTGTGTATACATATATATATATATATATATATATATATATATTATAGATATTATATCTATATTATGTATGTATGTATATATATGCATGTAATATGAAAACACCGTATCGTGCCTCTAAGTAATCAGTAAAAGGATCCACAGTAATATTCTTGTTTATCAAGACGAAATATATTTGTAGAAATATTTACAATGCTCAGAGCTTTCGTCCATCCTTCTATGGACTTAATCACGAACTGAATGAGGGAGGATGGTTGTTATAGGATGGGGTAGGATTGGGGGAAGGAGGATGGTGACCATAGGCTGGAGTAGGATTGTAGGAAGGAGGATGGTCGCAAAAGGATGGGATAGGATTGCTGAAAGGAGGATGGTCGCTATAAGATGGGATAGGATTGTGGGATGGAAAATGGTTGCTACAGGATGGGGTAGGAGAGTAGGATGGTCGTTATAGGATGGTGTAGGACTGTTGGAAGGAGAATGGTCGCTATAGGATTCTGGATCACGGAGACATTTAATTGGTCTCATTTTAAAATCACAAATAAAATATCCTTTTTGAAAAGGACAAATATAGCATATACTTTACTAGTTTTTCAGCTGAATTATTTTTTTGTAAAATGAAAATAAATAAATAAATAAATTAGCTCCACTAGTTCTCCTCCATGAATCATAGCAACGCTACGATTCCATTCTTCGCCACCAGAGTGCCAGAGCTACTCAGAGGAGGTGGTTTAGGATACGACTTACCATATAATTAATTCATGCCTCGCTCGTAACTTCCTGCATAATCGTAAATAGCGTCTCTCCACGCCGCTGTAAAGTCCATGGGAGACGCCTTTTTGGCATCTGCAGTAACTGAATTGTTTGAGGGGTTGGGGGGTTGTTGGGTGGGAAAGCGTTGGTGTGCAGGGGGAAGAAGAGAGCGAGAGAGAGAGGGAGCAGAGACTTTGAAGGGGAACTGAAGGGACACATGCAAGATTTTTTTGCAGATTCGTTGCAAAATTGACGAGTATAGCGTTGGTTTTACTTCTTATTCAGGATCGCTTTAAAAAGAAATGTAATTATTTCGCTTCAATAACTTTTCCTTGATACCATTTTCAGAAGGATTGCTTTTTTATAAAAATGTTTAAAGATTGTTGCTGTTGATTCTCCTCAAGATTCTGTTTGATTCTTATGATTGAATCTCACGGTCCTTTCGTTATGTGATGATTACACATAATATAAGCGGCCAGTAATGTCTGGAAATAGATGCTGTTATTATTATTATTATTATAAAATACTCATAGTAGCATGAGTCTTGAAGTGGAGAAACAAATGCAGTTATGTATATGTACCTATATTTAGCTTTAAATATTTGCACATATACTTAACTGTGGATTTGTTCTCTAGTGTTATTATTACTATTATTCAGAAGGTAAACCCATATTCATATCGAACAAGCGCACAGGGGTGGGGATGGGGGTGGGGGAGCCATTGACTCGAAATTCAAGCTTCCAGAGAATATGGAGTTCATTTGAAAGAAGTAACAGAAGATAAAAGGAAATACAGGTAGAGATCACTTATTAAAACAGAAAAAAGGTAAACAAATAAATCAATAGATAAATAGGTGTAAACAAAAATAAATTTTTAAAATCCAAGGTGAATTGTTTTAGGGTAATTATGCCTTGCAACTTTGCATGAACTTTCGAGTTCTCATTGCACAGCATCCTCAGGGAGACTGTTCAGAGCTTTTATACCTAATTGCTTTTTTTTCCTAACTTTTTTTTTGGCTGATTTTTTGTCCCTGTACTTTTTATCTACTTCCTTTTACCTTCTGTTACTTCTTTCAAATGAACTCCAATTTGATTTTTTATGTAATTGCTTTTTTCTTTAATTGCTTTTTATAGATATTTTATTATATTTTCTTTTTTATATCTTGATTTTTTATCGAATTGCTTTTTTATCTAATTAAATTTTGTACACCTGCTTTTTTACCTAATTGCTTTCTTTCTCTTATTGCTTTTCTGTCTGATTGCTTTTTCATCTAATTGTTTTTCTATCTAATTGTATTCTTAAATCTGCTTTTGTTCTAATTGCTTTTTTTATATAATTTTTTACCTAATTGCTTAGTTTTATCTAATTCCTTATTTTATCTAATTACTTGTAAATTCTTTTTATCTAATCGCCTCGCCGAGGAGCTCTTTGGTAACTTCTTAGTGTTGTTCATATGGTAAAACTGACGAACAAAGAAAAGGGCTGCAGTTATATAAAATACAGATATTTTACGAATGAAGTTAGATCGGCGTAGGTGACCAGGGACTTTGTGACGCCGGATATTTCTTGACTGGCCAGTTAATCAGTCTCATTATTTTGTCATTCTGAAGGTATGAAATCAAACACGTTTATTTATACACATAGTTATAATATATTATATTCATATATAATTTATATATATATTCATAATATAATAATATATTATATATATATATAAATATACCCAGTGTCCCTTGTATTTCTTTCTGCATTAAGAAATCGGTGAGATGATAGAGTTTTTAAGTCTCTTTCTCTCTCGTACACACACACACACACACACACACACACACACACACATACTCACACACATAAACACACATTTATATAACGTATTTTTATGTATATATATTGCAAATATATATAAATACAAATACATACGCACACATTATATATATATATATATATATATATATATATATATATATAAATATATTATATATATATATATATATATATATATATATATATATATAATGTGTGCGTATGTATTTGTATTTCTTCATATATATTTGCATATATACACATAAAAGTACGTTATATATATATATATATATATATATAATATATATATATATATATATATGTATATATATATACACCCATATATATATGTGTGTGTGTATGTGTGTATGTGTGTACGAGAGATAAATAGACTTAAAACTCTATCATCTCACCGATTCCTTAATGCAGAAACAAAATACAAGGACACTGAGTTTTTAATTTTGTGAAGTAACCGCTCCATACTCTCAGGACCTTGGTATAAATAATAAAGTTTGTCAACAGTTAAATTCAGTTGGACCCACAACACTTATCATCAGATAAGATGTCGCATGGATGAGCCTTATGGTAGGATGAAATAAGGACGAGTTTTTAAGCTCTTGGTTTCTTTTAAACAGAGCTGGTTTTGGCATCATGCCTTCGACCATGAAAACTTAAACAGAAATATTTCAGGAAAACTTATAGAAACCGTGTCTGCTCTCTCTCTCTCTCTCTCTCTCTCTCTCTCTCTCTCTCTCTCTCTCTCTCTCTGTTTAGGACTTAATGATATAAGGTTTGATTTGAGTTGTGCTAGTATAATATTAAGAAATTCTCTCTCTCTCTCTCTCTCTCTCTCATCTGCAAGGAATCGGTATAACCTCTTCCAATCGGTTTTAATTGGGTTTCGTGGAATTAGTTATTTAATGAAGTCACGTTAAAAAACAGAGATATTGTTTTATGTTTGAATACAGTCCCCTATATTTCTACCGCTTACAGGCTGCTTGCCATTAGGACTAAGAGCGCACAGCCTAGCTGGCATAAGGCCAACTTAAAACGGTATGTCGCTTAAACTATCCATAAGCTATCCATGAACTCCAAAAGTCCAAGCAAAGATGCAATGCATTACTGCCTTAATACCATTAAAATTTGGTATTGTCTTACTCACATTTGTATTTGATTATTTGTTAATTTATCGGTTTTTAATAGGTGATCTCAGATGTCTTTCTGTATTTCCCGTTACCTTCTGTTACTTCTTTTGAATGAACACCATGTTCTTTGGAAGCTACGGGAATTTCAAGTCAGTGGCCATTATGGTGGGCTTCTTCCATATGAATAGGGTTTATCTTCTGAAAAATAATAATAATTATAATAAAAAAATCAGTATATGCGAGACCTAAGTCGAACAAATAAAAAGGACATATACGACTCAGTATTTCCAACTATCTGAGATCTCTCTTTTCCCAACTCTGAAAAGCAGACGTCAGCACATTGTTTGTTTAGTTGTTGTTCAAGTCGGCTGCTGACTCCTTCCATCTCATATAAAAGCCTTCTTCCCCTCAGGGATTTCGTAAACATCCAGACGACGGTGTCCTTGAAAGGAGCGAAAGCGAGGAGGAGTTTCAAGGTCGAAGAGAAATAGTCTTTTCAAGGTCCACCTTGACTCTGCGCGCATAAGTTTCGAGGTCAAATGAGAACGGATGGTCTCCGGAAGGCAACTGGAATCGTTACTAGGTCCAGGAATGTCGAGCCAGATTTATCTGGTGGGAGAGTAATGTTGTGCTCTCTCTCTCTCTCTCTCTCTCTGATTGTTAGATATACCCTTTTTGTTGTACGTATATATTAGTTTTGGGTGTTAATGTTCAACTGCCATTTCTCTCTTTCTCTCTCTCTCTCTCTCATTTTAGATATATTCCTTTTGTTGTACATTGTTTTGGGGTTTAATGTAGATCTCTCTCTCTCTCCCTCTAATTTTTAGATATACTCCTTTTTTTGTATATTGTTTTGGGGTTAATGTAGAGCTGCCATTTCTCTCTCTCTCTCTCTCTCTCTCCTCTCTCTCTCTCTCTCTCCCGCCTTTTGCTGGGTATTTCTGGGGCTTTTGATCAGTGTTCCAGACTTCTCACACAAAGCATGGAAGGAATTCTGTGTCGTAAGCATCACCTTCTTTGGACGGACGCCAATTTCCAGTTCCAAGAATATGAAGCACCCTACAGAAGTTCCAGTGAAGAAGAAGAAGAAGAAGAAGAAGAAGAAGAAGAAGGAAAAAGATGATTTTGGTGATAAAACCGTGGGAGAGAAGACGGTAAAGGCGGTAAAGGGAGAATTCCCCTCGACCGACGTAAAGAGGCGAGAAAATTCACGAGGACGCGAGAATTCATCGATGAGAAATTCTTCGGAAATCTTCTCAAGGGAGAGAAAGAAAGAACTTTCTCCGGAAAAGTCTTTAATCCATGATGATGGCCGAGAGAGAGAGAGAGAGAGAGAGAGAGAGAGGATGGGGAAAGTTGAAGAGGATCAGGGCATCGTGGTGGACAGGAGGAAGGAGTAAAAAAAAAAAAAAAAAAGTTTGCGAAAGACCAACCATCTTTGATAGTTAAGTTTATTTTTTTTTATTAACAGAAACACACACGCATACACACTCGCAAAGGAGAAACAACAGAAGCTGGTGAAAGAATTTTGTGACAGAAAATATAACAAAAAACACGCACATTCAGTCTTACATAAAAAAGCAACATGAGATGGTGCAAGATTCTTGTGACGGAAATAAAACTTATTATTATTATTATTACTCTGTCACACACACACACACACACACACATCAGACATTCTTTATCTCGAGATATGTAACCATTTAGAAATGCACATATACCATCTTAGTAGTAAATATATATATGTATATATATATATATATATATATATATATATATATATATATATAATATATATATATATATATATATATACATATATATATGTATATATATATATATATATATATATATATATATATATATATATATATATATAATATATATAATATATAATGCGAGAGAGAGATAGTGCTATTAACAACATCTAAATACTAAACACTTATACAAGTGGCATTCGTTAAATATTTGCAAAGTATTTTTGCAAGCGTAAAAATTCCTTGTGTTCCCTTGATAGCCAAATCCGTCAATTACGGAATGAACAAGAGCCATTAAATCGAAAGGGATCCTTTGTGAAACCTTTTGAAATCCCCTGGATAATTCCCGCTGCCCTTGGCTGACGGCAGTTAGCCTCGTCAGTGAGTGTCATTGATCCATTTCCCCATTTAGGGAACTGGGCGTCCTTGGCCTTTTTGTCTTTGATTAGAATGGTCTTGCAATGGTATTCAGATTTCAAGGTATTTTTGCATTTTTGCTTACTCGGAGAGTAATAAGCCTACAAACTACTTTGAGGTTTTTGTTGTTGTTGTAGTGGGGGGTGGGGGGCGAGTTAGGAAAGGTCTTTGGAAGAGCCTAGGAAGGCTTGTATTAGATGTTTCGCGTTGAGTTAAAGGTACAGGAATTTTAGGATATGACATTTATGGGTTATCTATTATAATGAAAATGTAAAAAGAAAAGTAATGTGCGTGTTAAACAGTACAGAAAAATTATTTGTAATAAAATATAGTGTATTTATTTTAATTTTCGTTGGTGAAACAAGGCTCTACTTGACAGTAGATTTAAGCAAGTTTCAGTTTACTTTAGATAAAAAGTTAGGAATATAATGTTTACAACTCATGCATGAGGGGAAAATCTCGCGCACGTCCCGAGTAATCTGGAGGTCGGATCATGCCTCGTTTTTTTATTACTTCTTTAAATGTATATATTATTATATGTATATATTATAACCTGTTTATATTATATATTATATGTATGCAATGTTTTCATTATTACCTGCATATAGCATTATATACAGACTGACAATATAAGTATTTTTATATATATATTATATTATATAATATATATATATAATATATATATATTATATATTTATCATTTGTATATATATGCTGAATATACTGAGTTGGTACCATGTGCTTTTTAAATGGTTGTAGGTCTCGAGATAAAGAATGTCTGGAGAGAGAGAGAGAGAGAGAGAGAGAGAGAGAGAGAGAGAGAGAGAGAGAGAGAGAGAGAGACTAAGTAATTGTAGACCACAAGTTACAAGTTATAGTATTAAGACCGTTTGGTATGAGGTTGTGGGTGTCTGGGTGTGTGTGAAAGAGAGAGAGAGAGAGAGAGAGAGAGAGAGAGAGAGAGAGAGAGAAGGGGGGAGAGATAGAGAGAGAGGAAACGATTTCTTGATGAACAGAATCACTTCTTGTACTTAAAGAAAATTGAGATCAAGTTGAAAATGATAACCCGGGACCTTGAATGACTTTTGTTATATGATCCATTTTTCCCCAGAAAGAAATTCGTCGTTTAAAAGACAATACCAGACCAGAAATAAGCTCCAGATTAATCAGGCCTTCATCAGATGAAAGGAAATCCTTTCTTCCCAGAACCGAGATTCCCTGAAAGAAGCCGGTGGATTGGGCTTCCTCGGATCAGTGGCTGTTTGATCAGACTCCCGATTTTGTATTATTTTATCTCTTCCTTATTAGATGCCTCGATTGTAGGCAGTCCGACGTATTACATCATTGTTACGAGTTAATAAACATGCGTCAGTGCTACGAGTTGATGAAAACACGTAATCGTTACGAGTTAATGAAAACACGTAATTGTTACGAGTTAATGAAAACACGTAATTGTTACGAGTTAATGATAACACGTAATTATTACTAGTTAATGAAAACAGGTAATTGTTACGAGTTAATGAAAACAGGCAATTGTTACGAGTTAATGAAAACAGGTAATTGTTACGAGTTAATGAAAACGCATAATTGTTACGAGTTAATGAAAACACGCAAGGTCGTGTACAATCGGTGGGCGGGTCAGTGGGAACGGATTTTAATTGGTCGTTGGATGGAAACGAAATCTCCCACTGAGGCGTTCAGACCTACGTAGTTTGGACGGGGTTATTAGCGTCGGTGGGGTGTTGGTTGGGGTACCCACCTCTTGGGCGGCAGGCTGTACAATTGATATATCTTCCGCTCGTTCTCTCCCGCTTTCTCTCTCTACTTCTTCCGCTCTCTCTCTCTGCTCTCTCTCTTTCTCTTTCTGCAAGTTAACCTCTCTCTCTCTCTCTCTCTCTCCTCCCTCGTCTCTCTCTCTCTCTCTCTCTCTCTCTCTCTCTCTCGTTCGCTCCTTCTCACGCTCTCTCTTTCTCTCTCTGCCTGCTCCTCTCTCTCTCTTTCTCTCTCTGTTTGCTCCTCTCTCTCTCTTTCTCTTTCTCTCTCTCTCTCTGTCTCTCCCCCCTCGATCTCTCCTCTCTCTCTCGTGGCGGTATACGTAGTCGGTTGGTTTCTTGCGCCATTTCTTCTTATGATGGTGGGGAGAAACTCTGTTTCTTTTACCGTGTTGATAGTCGGTTTTTTCTCTAATATATGTAATGCTTCAAGATAACGTAGGCGTTTTCGGTCCGGTGCATGGTCAATAATTTCTATGTTCTTTATAAGCTCAGCTCTTTCTGGTCTCCTGTTGTGTTTTTCCCTATAGTGAATGAAAATGGCCCCTTCTTGAACATGACACGAGAGACGCTTGGAGAGTCTACACGTAATTGTTACGAGTTAATGAAAACACGTAATTATTACTAGTTAATGAAAACAGGTAATTGTTACGAGTTAATGAAAACAGGTAATTGTTACGAGTTAATGAAAACACGTAATTGTTACGAGTTAATAAAAACAGGTAATTGTTACGAGTTAATGAAAACACGTAATTGTTACGAGTTAATGAAAACACGTAATTGTTACGAGTTAATGAAAACACGTAATTGTTACGAGTTAATGAAAACATGTCATTGCTACGAGTTAATGGCAACACGTAAATGTTATGAGTTGATGAAAACGCATAATTGTTACGAGTTAAGAACACACGTCATTGATACGGGTTGATGAAAATACCTCATTGTTACGAGTTAATGAAAACACAATTATTACGAGTTAATGAAAACACGTAATTATCACGAGTTAATGAAAACATGTAATTATTACGAGTTAATGAAAACACGTAATTGTTCACGTGTTAATGAAAACACGTAATTGTTACGAGTTAATGAAAACACGTAATTGTTACGAGTTAAGGACAACACGTAATTGTTAGAGTTAATGAAAAACACGTAATTGTTAACGAAGTTAATGAAAACATTAATTGTTACGTGTTAATGAAAACAACGTTAATTGTTACGAGTTAATGAAAACACGTAATTGTTACGAGTTAATGAAAAACAAGTAATTGTTAACGAAGTAATTGAAAACCACGTAATTGGTTATTCGAAGTTAAGAAAACAAGTAATGTTTACGAAGGTTAATGAAAACACGTACTTGTACGGGTTAATGACAACACGTAATTGTTACGAGTTAATGAAAACACGTATATTGTTACGAGTTAATGACAACGTAATTGTTACGAGAATGAACCGTAATTGTTACGAGTTAATTGACAATTAATAAAACACGTAATTGTTACGAGTTAATGAAAAACACGTTAATGACGTAAGTTTAATAAAACAACACGTAATTGTTACGAGGTTAAATGAAAAAAACACGTAATTGTTACGAGTTAATTGGGGGGAAACAAAAAAAAACAAAAACGATTGTTACGAGTTGAAAACACGTAATTGTTACGAGTTTTAATGAAAAACTAATTGTTACGAGGTTAATGAAAAACACGTAATTATTACGAGTTAATAAAACACGTAATTGTTTACGTGTTAATGAAAACACGTAATTGTTACGAGTTAATGAAACAAAACGTAATTGTTTACGGTTAAATGAAAACACGGTAATTGTTACGAGTTAATGACAACACTTATTGTTACGATAATGAAAACCGTAATGTTACGAGTTAATGAAACACGTAATTGTTAACGAGTTATGAAAAACACGTAATTGTTACGAGTTAATGAAAACATGTCATTGCTATGAGTTAATGGCAACACGTAAATGTTATGAGTTGATGAAAACGCATAATTGTTACGAGTTAAGAACACACGTCATTGATACGGGTTGATGAAAATACGTCATTGTTACGAGTTAATGAACATACGTCATTCATACGAGTTAATGGCCATATAGTCATTGTTACGAGTTAATGAAACAAAATACGTCATTTCCACGAGTTAATGAAATAAAATACTTCATCTCCACGAGATAATGAACATACGTCATTGCTACGAGTTCATGAAAAGGCCAGCGACTTTAAAGACCTGTTGTAATTTAAGGAATGACCTTAGTAAGACGCTTGGTTATCTCTCTCTCTCTCTCTCTCTCTCTCTCTCTCTCTCTCTCTCTGTCTCCGAAAACGTATTTAAAGTCTGAGTTATTGTCAAATGTGAATACTTCATCTTTTTTCTCACGGTACGCTCAGTGCCAGCAGTACGAAATGAAATCAGAATTTAGGACAGAATGTATTTATCCGAGGTGGCCTAGATATATCCCACGTCCGCCAACCTTACGACAATAAAAATCCCGTAAAATTTCCGCCTGCATAAACAGCTGTGTATAGGATTCCCCCAACTGACAATGAAACCCCGCCTGGTTTGTGCGTGTGTGTGTATGTATGTATATGTATGTATATATATAATATCCTATATATATATATATATATATATGTATATATATATATATATATATTATATATATATATATATATATATATATTTACATATATATACGTATATATATACAAATTTTACAATAATTCAGATTGTAAATAAGTTTTCCAAGAGAGAGAGAGAGAGAGGGATACCTTGGTAAGTTTTTTTTTTCTTCTTTTTTTTGAGATAGGATAGGATAGGATAAAAGATTAGTTTAACCAGACCTCTGAGCCTAAAAAAGGCTCTTAGGCTGGTTCCCAGGAATTAACCTAATAAAAAAAAAAATTAGACTTTATTTAAATATAGACTTTATTAAAAAAAAAACGACTTTACTTTGGAACATCATACTTTTGTTAAGTGAGAAATCCCTGCCCTCAGCGAGAATCCCTGACATTGTTGGATCTCGAAAATAAATGCGCCTCTGCTGAATCCAATCAGGGGATTCAACGAACAAGTGCTGGACAGTCATGGGAACTTGGCATCCATTACATTTCATTGGGTCAGAATGTGCGGTTGTCATTAGGTGACCATGAGAAAATCTAATAAGACCTAAAATTACTTTTTGAGATCTTGCTTTTTGAGACATTGAAACCCATAAGTATACCTCAGATTTTATCATTTTCAGCTTGTTTGATATTGATACCGAAGACCGATCTGTTTGCCAATCGTGATATATTAGTGATATGACAGATGCTATGCAGTCTGATACAAGGGCATATGAAATTGTTGTGGTAATAGTGCATGCTATAGTAGATTCACATCAACCGTGCAGCTGATAACTAGGCCAGTCCCTTAGGACGCTCCCTCAGTGGAGTGGTGGTATGGTGTTGGCGTGCCACTTCAGTGGCCGCGAGTTCGATTCTCGGACATTCCAGTGAGGGGTGAGAGATGTGTATTTCTTGTGAGAAGTTCATTCTCGGCGTGGTTCGGAAGTCACGTAAAGCCGTTGGTCCCTTTGCTGAATAGCCACAGGCTCCATGCAATGTAAAAACACCATAAATTACGACGCCCCTGATTGGTTGTTGATAAGCCAATCACAGGGCTGGAAACTCTTAGTCTTTCTCGAGAGTTCACATAGGTAGGATGTATGTTCCACCTCTCCTACTCGATACATCTTTCAAAATTATCCTTCCTGAGAGGTGGAACATACATCCTGCCTATGTGAACACTCGAGAGAGACTGAGAGTTTCCAACCCTGTGATTGTATATAGACAAATGTTCATAGAGATGATCTCGCCGAGACAGAATTCATGACAATCTTGCGGCACCCCTAGCCACAGTATGTGTCAGGGGACCCAGTTTGACAATCACTGCTCTACTCTGTATGGTAGTGACTTTAAGAAATCTACCTATAGTGAAATTCGGTGTTCAAATCTTTATTGTAACGTGACATCATTTAAAAAGTAAGTACGTGTGAATTCAGAACTTGCAACAAAAATGGTATTAAAGTTGCTTTAACCCAATACTAGCGAAGATTCAATGCATAACTACCCTAAGCCATTGTTCTTGTATTCCAATCGTTTACTTATATTTGTTCTATTAATTTGTTGATTTGTTAATTTCTATTTTTATTTTCATTTCTACTTTCCAATAATTGAATCTTATTTTTTTCTTGTTACCTTCCTATTACGCCATATATTATTGGAAGCTGGAATTTCCCGTCACTCGTCCCTGGAGGCTTGTTCCATTCGAATAGGGATCGTCTTCTGAATAATAATAATAATAATAATAATAATAATAATAATAATAATAATAATAATAATAATAGATTTATCATTAAATATTGCAATACTTTCGGCCACCTACGTCTTTACAAACTATTTTTATGCTTCTACGTAGTACTAGGTGCTTGAAACCCCAAACAGTCCTAAATGGAGTAACAACGATCAAGCAATTAATAAAGGATTTTCCGAACGAATCACAAGAATACGACAAAAATATCCCGATTGCGAATTCGCCTCTCGCCCCAGAGAAATCGGGGAATCGTTTCGAAGCGAATTTAATGCTGGGTTGCTCAGGAATGGCGAAGAAGCCAAAAGAGAGAGAGAGAGAGAGAGAGAGAGAGAGAGAGAGAGATTCGTTTCCATATTGTTGCTTGTGTGTGTGTGTGTGCATTCAGATGGTAACAGAACTGCATGATGCAACGCCACGTTCATTGCCAAAAAACAACATAAAACGGAGACAACGCTACGTTTCGTCTCTTTTTTTAGGCAACCTTAAATGATAATGCTTAGCAACACTCCTACTATCTTTCAGGTAATCTTGCGAATCGTGCCTTCTTTATTGATACGCCTTTCCAGCCTCAGTCGGCGTCATCAGAGGAGTTTCGCAATCGAAAAATGTGCGCGCGCGCGTGTGTGTGTGTGTGTGCGTATGTGGTTCCAGACAGCTCCTATTAGAGTTGTTTTCTTCCACACGAACTTCCGGTCCTTTCTGGAATTTCTGGATATTACTGGTGAATTTATACTTGCTTGATTGCCCAGAATGGTAAGCATGCTTCATGCAAAGCCAAAAGTTAGGGAAGGTTTTTGTTCTCTGATTCCTGGGCATCTTTTCTTGGGCATCAGATGATCTTTTGTTATTTTTCATTATAGATGATCTTGTAATAATATTTTCTCTGTTATTCCGTAAACACTAGATTCTCGTGGCCAGCATGATACGTGAAAAAAAACCATGAGGTTGATGAAAATTCGTCACTGTTAACGACGTTGAATGGAAAATACGTCACTTGTTACAAGTTAATTAAAATGTGTAATTGTTATGAGCTAATGAAAATACGTCATTGTTACGAGTTGATGAAAATACGTCACTTTTACAAGTTAATGAACATATAGTCGTTGTTACGGGTTAATGAAATAAAATACGTCATCTCCACGAGTTAATGAACATATAGTCGTTGTTACGGGTAATGAAATAAAAAAATACGTCATCTCCACGAGTTAATGAAAACATATAGTCGTTGTTACGGGTTAATGAAATAAAATACGTCATCTCCACGAGTTAATGAACATATAGTCGTTGTTACGGGTTAATGAAATAAAATACGTCATCTCCACGAGTTAATGAACATACTTCATTGTTACGAGTTATTGAAAATACGTCATTGCTACGAGTTCATGAAAAGGCCAGCGACTTTAAAGACCTGTTGTAATTTAAGGAATGACCTTAGTAAGACGCTTGGTTATCTCTCTCTCTCTCTCTCTCTCTCTCTCTCTCTCTCTCTGTCTCCGAAAACGTATTTAAAGTCTGAGTTATTGTCAAATGTGAATACTTCATCTTTTTTCTCACGGTACGCTCAGTGCCAGCAGTGCGAAATGAAATCAGAATTTAGGACAGAATGTATTTATCCGAGGTGGCCTAGATATATCCCACGTCCGCAAACCTTACGACAATAAAAAATCGTAAAATTTCCGCCTGCATAAACAGCTGTGTATAGGATTCCCCCAACTGACAATGAAAACCCCGCCTGGTTTGTGCGTGTGTGTGTATGTATGTATATGTATTGTATATATATATATATATATATATATATATATATATATATATATATATATATATATATATATATATATATATATATATATATATATATTTACATATATGCTAATATATATCAAAATTTTACAATAATTCAGATTGTAAATAAGTTTTCCAAGAGAGAGAGAGAGAAAGTATCCTAGGTAAGTTTTTTTTTTCTTCTTTTTTTTGAGATAGGATAGGATAGGATAAAAGATTAGTTTAACCAGACCTCTGAACCTAAAAAAGGCTCTTAGGCTGGTTCCCAGGAATTAACCTAATAAAAAAAAAAAATTAGACTTTATTTAAATATAGACTTTATTAAAAAAAAACGACTTTACTTTGGAACATCATACTTTTGTTAAGTGAGAAATCCCTGCCCTCAGCGAGAATTCCTGACATTGTTGGATCTCGAAAATAAATGCGCCTCTGTTGAATCCAACTGGGGTATTCAACGAACAAGTGCTGGACAGTCATGGGAACTTGGCATCCATTACATTTCATTGGGTCAGAATGTGCGGTTGTCATTAGGTGACCATGAGAAAATCTAATAAGACCTAAAATTACTTCTTGAGATCTTGCTTTTTGAGACGATGAAACCCATAAGTATACCTCAGATTTTATCATTTTCATCTTGTTTGATATTGATACCGAAGACCGATCTGTTTGCCAATCGTGATATATTAGTGATATGACAGATGCTATGCAGTCTGATACAAGGGCATATGAAATTGTTGTGGTAATAGTGCATGCTATAGTAGATTCACATCAACCGTGCATCTGATGACTAGGCCAGTCCCTTACGACGCTCCCTCAGTGGCGTGGTCGCTATGGTGTTGGCGTGCCACCTCGGTGGCCGCGAGTTCGATTCTCGGACATTCCAGTGAAGGGTGAGAGATGTGTATTTCTGGTGAGAAGTTCACTCTCGGCGTGGTTCGGAAGTCACGTAAAACCGTTGGTCCCTTTGCTGAATAACCAAAGATTCCATGCAACATAAAAATACCACACCTTACTGATAGTAATTATATGAAGACTTCTGCAAACTTTTTTTGTATATAGACAAATGTTCACAGAGATGATCTCGCCAAGACAGAATTCATGACAATCTTGTGGCACCCGTAGGCACGGTCTGTGTCAGGGGACCCAGTTTGAGAATCACTGCTCTACTCTGTATGTAGTGACTTTAAGAAATCAAAACCTTTGTAATAATTTTTGTAACGAAGCGCAAACGTGAATATACCTATAATGAAATTCGGTGCCCAAATCTTTATTGTAACGTGACATCATTGAATCTATAAAAATGCAAAGTTCCTTCAGGTGTGGTTTATTGGAGGTATTTTAAAAAGTAAGTACGTGTGAATTTAGAACTTGCAACAAAAATGGTATTAAAGTTGCTTTACCCCAATACCAGCGAAGATGCAATGCATAACTATGCTAAGCCATTGTTCTTGTATTCCAATCGTTTACTTATATTTTTCTATTAATTTGTTGATTTGTTAATTTCTATTTTTATTTTCATTTCTACTTTCCAATTATTGAATCTTATTTTTTTCTTGTTACCTTCCTATTACGCCATATATTATTGGAAGCTGGAATTTCCCGTCACTCGTCCCTGGAGGCTTGTTCCATTCGAATAGGGATCGTCTTCTGAATAATAATAATAATAATAAAAACTAATAATAATAATAATAATAATAAAATAATAATAATAATAATAATAATAATAATAATAATAATAATAGATTTATCATTAAATATTGCAATACTTTCGGCCACCTACGTCTTTACAAACTATTTTTATGCTTCTATCTACGTAGTATTAGGTGCTTGAAACCCCAAACAGTCCTAAATGGAGTAACAACGATCAAGTAATTCATAAAGGATTTTCCGAACGAATCACAATAATACGACGAAAATAACCCGATTGCGAATTCGCCTCTCGCCCCAGAGAAATCAGGGAATCGGTTCGAAGCGAGTTTAATGCTGTGTTGCTTAGGAATGGCGAAGAAGCCCAAAGAGAGAGAGAGAGAGAGAGAGAGAGAGAGAGATTCGTTTCCATCTTTGTTGCTTGTGTGTGCGTGTGCATTCAGATGGTAACAGAACTGCATGATGCAACGCCGCGTTCATTGCCAAAAATCAACATAAAACGGAGACAACGCTACGTTTCGTCTCTTGATAAAATTTGTTTGTTTTGCCTTTTTTTTGTTTCTTTTTTAGGTAACCTTAAATGATAATGCTTAACAACACTCCTTCTATCTTTCAGGTAATCTTGCGAATCGTGCCTTCTTTATTGATACGCCTCAGTCGGCGTCATCAGAGGAGTTTCGCAATCGAAAAATGTGCGCGCGCGCGTGTGTGTGTGTGTGCGTATGTGGTTCCAGACAGCTCCTATTAGAGTTGTTTTCTTCCACACGAACTTCCGGTCCTTTCTGGAATTTCTGGATATTACTGGTGAATTTATACTTGCTTGATTGCCCAGAATGGTAAGCATGCTTCATGCAAAGCCAAAAGTTAGGGAAGGTTTTTGTTCTCTGATTCCTGGGCATCTTTTCTTGGGCATCAGATGATCTTTTGTTATTTTTCATTATAGATGATCTTGTAATAATATTTTCTCTGTTATTCCGTAAACACTAGATTCTCGTGGCCAGCATGATACGTGAAAAAAACCATGAAGTTGATGAAAATTCGTCATTGTTACGAGTTGATGAAAATACGTCACTTTTACAAGTTAATGAACATATAGTCGTTGTTACGGGTTAATGAAATAAAATACGTCATCTCCACGAGTTAATGAACATACTTCATTGTTACGAGTTATTGCAAATACGTCATTCTCCACGAGTTAATGAACATACTTTCATTGTTACGAGTTATTGAAAATACGTCATTGCTACGAGTTCATGAAAAGGCCAGCGACTTTAAAGACCTGTTTGTAATTTAGGAATGACCTCCTCGTAATGTAGGGTAGTGCTGCCAATGCAAGTGTTAATCTCTATTTCATGAACTTATTTCCAAAAATGAATGACCTTAGTAAGACGCTTGGTTATCTCTCTCTCTCTCTCTTCTCTCTCTCTCTCTCTCTGTCTCCGAAAACGTATTTAAAGTCTGAGTTATTGTCAAATGTGAATACTTCATCTTTTTTCTCACGGTACGCTCAGTGCCAGCAGTACGAAATGAAATCAGAATTTAGGACAGAATGTATTTATCCGAGGTGGCCTAGATATATCCCACGTCCGCCAACCTTACGACAATAAAAATCCCGTAAAATTTCCGCCTGCATAAACAGCTGTGTATAGGATTCCCCCAACTGACAATGAAACCCCGCCTGGTTTGTGCGTGTGCGACCTGGTGTGTAATGTATGTTATGTAGTATATATATATATATATATATATATATATATACTATATATACATATCCAAGTAATAGGTGAGTTGGTGAAGGAACGCCACGGTCATGGTTACATTAGTTAGGGTGCCATCACTAAAAACAAAAAAGATTGAGAACCATTGGAGTAGAGGAATGATTCAGAAAATGAATAATTGTGGAAAAAAATCACATTTTAGAAAAAAGTACTGAAACATCCACAAAATAGAAGAAAGCAAAAATAACGGCCAAAGGGGTATGTACGCACGTACATATAAGTGAAGAAGGATTAGCATTAAAGGAATTCAAAATATACGCTGTAAAAAATTGCATCTCTTCTTCCTGAAGCTTTTATGAATTAGAGTATGAACGGTTATTTTAGAAACATAAGTGTTTATCATTTTTTCATGAAATTGAAGGGAATGAAAATGCAGATTTAGCAACTAAACTATAGTAGATTCACATCAACTGTTCATCTGATGTCTAGACCAGTCCCTTGCGACGCTCCTGATTGGCTGTTGATAAGCCAATCACAGGGTTGGGCTTAGAGCAACTGTTATAAAATTTCACAAATAATTAACCAATTATTTGTGAAACTGATACGTTCTCTCTCTCTCTCTCCCTTTTCGCCTTTTTTTTTTAGTTTTTTTGTTGTTGAAAGTTCTGAATTCAGACGTACTTACCTTTTAAAATATCTCCAATAAACCACATCTGAAGGAACAGATTCAATGACGTCACGTTACAATAAGTGATTTAAACACCGAATTTCATTATAGATTCAAGTTTGCACTTCGTTATAATAATTATAACAATGGTTTTTATTTCTTGAACTCGCAACCATACAGAGTAGAGCAGTGATTCTCAAACTGGGTCCCCTGACACAGACTGTGCTTAGGGGTGCCGCAAGATTGCCATGAATTCTGTCTTGGCGAGATCATCTCTATGAACATTTGTCTATATAAAAAAAAAGTTTGCAGAAGTCTCCATATAATTACTATCAGGTGTCTACTCTAATATATATATATATATATATATATATATATATATATATATATAGTCGTATATATATACATATATAATATAATATATATATATATATAATATATAATATATATATTATTAGAGTAGACACTGATAGTAATTATGTGGAGACTTCTGCAAACTTTTTTTTATATAGACAAATGTTCATAGAGATGATCTCGCCAAGACAGAATTCATGGCAATCTTGTGGCACCCCTAGGCATTGTCTGTGGCAGGGGACCCAGTTTGAGAATCACTGCTCTACTCTGTATGGTTGCGAGTTCAAGAAATAAAAACCATTGTTATAATTATTATAACGAAGTGCAAACGTGAATCTATAATGAAATTCGGTGTTTAAATCACTAATTGTAACGTGACGTCATTGAATCTGTTCCTTCTGATGTGGTTTATTGGAGATATTTTAAAAAGTAAGTACGTCTGAATTCAGAACCTTCAACACAAAAAAGGCGAAAAGGGAGAGAGAGAGAGAGAGAACGTATCAGTTTCACAAATAATTGGTTAATTATTTGTGAAATTTTATTAATGTTGCTTTAAGCCCAACACTAGCGTAGATGCAATGCATAACTACCCTAAGCCATTCTTCTTGCATTTCAATAGTTTACTTATATTTTTATCTATTAATTTGTTAATTTGTATTTTTATTTTTATTTTTACTTTCTATTATTTGAATCTTATTTTTTCATATTCCCTTACTATTACGCTATAAATTATTGGAAGCTGAATTTCCCTGGAGGCTTGTTCCATTCGAATAGGGATCGTCTTCTGAATAATAATAATAATAATAATAATAATAATAATAATAATAATAATAATAATGATAATAATAATAATAATAATAGATTTATCATTAAATGTGCGCAATATTTTCAACCACCTACGTCTTTACTAACTGCTTTTTTATGCTTCTACTTAGTACTAGGTGCTTCAAATCGAAACAATCCCTAAGTGGAATAACAATGATATTCCGAACGAACTTCAAGAATACGACAAAATCAACCCGATTGCGAATTCGCCTCTCGCCCGAGAGAAATCGGGGAATCGGTTCGAAGCGACTTTAATGCTGGTATGCTTAGGAATGGCGAAGAAGCCCAGAGAGAGAGAGAGGGAGAGAGAGAGAGAGAGAGAGATTCTTTTCCATCTTTATTGCTTGTGTGTGTATGTGTGTGTGTACGTGTGTGTTCAGATGGTAACACAGCTGCATGATGCAACGCCGTTTTCATTTCCTAGAAAACAACAGAAAACGGAGACAGACAAAACCACGTTTCGCCTCTTGATGAAGCTAGTTTGTCGGTGTTATGTGTGTATGTCTGTTCAGATAGTGACACAACAGCATGATGCAACGCCGCGTTAATTTCCGAAAGACAACAGAAAACGGAGACAAAACTACGATTCGACCCTTGATGAAGGTAGTTTGTTGTTGTTGTTGTTGTGTGTGTGTGTGTGTGTGTGTGTGTGTGTGTGTTCAGACAATGAAGCAACATCGTTCATTTCCAAAAGACAACATAAAACGGAGACAAAACTACGTATCGTCTCTTGATAAAATTTTTTTGTTTTGTATTTTTTTTTTTTTTTTAGGCAACCTTAAATGATAATGCTTAACAACACTCTTACAAGCTCTCAAGTAACCTCGCGAACCGTGCTTCCTTTATTGATAAGCCTTTCCAGCTTCAGTCGACGTCAGCAGAGGACTTTTTCAACGGAAAACTGTGTGCGTGTGTGTGTGTAGGTGGTTCTACACAGCTGCTGATAGGGTCGTCTTTTTCCACACGAACTTCCAGTCCTTTCTGGAATTTCTGGATATTACGGGTGAATTTATACTTGCTTGATTGTCAAGGATGGTAAGCATGCTTGAGCGTCAGATGATCTTTTATATTTTTTTTCTTTATTATAGTAGATGATCTTGTACTATTATTTTCTCTATTTTTCCGTAAACATTTGGTTCTCCCGGCCAGCATGATACGTGAGAAAGCCCACGAAGTTGATGAAAAATTCATTTCATAAATCCAAATACAGTTTCGGAGCGTCATGTGTGTATCTCCAAGCTGGATGTGAATTTTCTTGATTATATTTGTTCTCAAAACTTGTGGGTTTTTCTTTCAAATTCCAAGTTCGATACTGATCTGTTATCAAAGCTATTATTTTATAATGGGCGCTGCACTGTTAAGCTGTCATGTAATCGCGATTATTTTCTTGTAATGTTTCTTGTGTTTTGATAATTTCAGAAGAGGCATTATATGAGATTCAAGGGGGAAAAGTCAGCAGCCTCCCGCCCTTGGGTACACTTTTTTCCTTAACTCATTTTTTTAACATTGAAGCCTGGATTCTAGCAAAGTCTTATAGTGGCCATCTCATAAAATGCACAAGGCTTAGGTCTTGAGCCTAAGCCTTTTTTTTTTAATCTAGCCCCTTCTTGAACAGTTCCATCACTGAATGCGTCAGATATAATATGATTACATTCCACGACACCGACGTTTAATCTAAATATACCTACGTATCGATTTGAAGGTGCTACATAGTCATTTATTTCTTCGTATATCCAGGTAAATATATAAGTTCGAAGCCCTCAGCAAAGATGTGTAAGAATATATGACAGAGGTTGTGGAGGTATTTTTTCTCCAAGGTCGAGGCCTTGTTTGTCTCTGCTCATTAAGTGAGTGCCTAAATGTGTACACGACGGTAAGTAACGTTGTACGTATTAAGTTAGCCTACGGATCTGAAACCTCAGAATGCTCTTTTTGAATCAAGTAATGCAAATAAAACATTGAAAGTCCAATGGAAGATGCTATTCTCCTTGTACTTTGAAAAATTCGTTTACTTTTATTTCTGTCTACCCACTTATTGATATGTTCATTTATCTGTATTTCTCTAATAACTAATCTCTTCTTTCTGTGTTTCCTATTATCTTCTGTAATTTCTTTCAAAATGAACATCGTATTCTTTGAAGGCTTGAATTTCAAGTCAGTGGCTCTTGTAGAAAATACAGAAAGCAGAGATAAGTTAATAGAAAACAAGAAAATTTAAAAATTCATAAATAAGCAGACAGATAAAACATAAAAGAAATTACTTTTATTTTTTTTTATTTAGCAACGAACTCAGTGTTATTTTTTTTTATGAAACACGTAACAGTTTTCTGCCACAAGTGTTTTCATTTTGAAATCTGAATGGAACACCTGTGCCTGGGATTGATCGAAACACCTGCGTGTTTGAAAGGCTTCAGCAGCTTTATGCCATCATACTAATATACGTTTCATCATCATCATTTCTCTCTCTCTCTCTCTCTCTCTCTCTCTCTCTCTCTCTCCGTCTCTTTTCTCACTTTTGTTTATTTGGTAGTTTAGTGAGAATTTTAGTTCATTTATATTAATTTTATATATATATAATATATATATATATATATATATATATGTGTGTGTGTGTGTGTGTGTGTGTGTGTGTGTGTGTATGTGTGTGTGTGTATGTATATATATATATTATATATATATATATATATATCAATATATACTATATAGATAATATAGATATGTATATATATGTATATTTATAGATCATTATATATATTATATATATGTATATATATATATATATCTATCTATATATATAATATATACTACACATATACGTATAATCATACTACTTAGTAGTTATGCAATATATGTAAGTGCTTATTCTTGTGGCCGTGGCTTTACCTTTTGAATATTCTTATACCTTTTAGTTATGCCAGATAAAGTACGAAAGAGGGCATAATTCATCGGGCTAATTAACATTCTATCATGATGAGAATTGATTAAACTTTAACCTTGGCAACAGACGATGGTCTTGAAACTTCCCGACGACGCAGATCTGTCTCTTTCTTAAAAGCTGTTTCTTGCTGCCTTCAAAAATAAACAGGTAAAGAATGCACAGAAGTTTCTTCGGCGCAATCAAATTTTCTGTCTGGTGGTTGCCTCAGCCACGGCCTATAAAACTCTTAGCCGCTGCCCGTGAAACTCAGCCACGGTTCGGTGGTGGCCTATGTTGTTGGTACCTATAGAGCTGCCAGAATTACGATTATGGCTGACTCTAACCTTAAATAAAAGGAAAACTAGAGGGCTGTAATTTTGTATGCTTGATGATTGGAGGGTGGATGATCAACATCCAATTTGCAGCCCTTTAGCTTCAGTAGTTTTTAAGATTTAACAGCGGACGGATAGACCAAGCGGCTCACTAGTTTTCTTTACAGAAAACTAAAATGGAGTTTGCATAAAATTTCAGTATCTTGGCAAACCCACAAACTGGTTTAATTACTTAAACAGCAGCTTTCAAAAAGCCTCCAACAAAACAAATCCTTATCTATCTAATGTCCAGTGGTGCACTGTAGGCATACCTAAAGGGTGCTTGTAACATTCCTTCGCCCATAGCTGCATTCACTTTCTAGCTTTTTACTTTACCTCCATTCCCGCCTCCTTTATTTAATCTTATTGTCCATCCTCTCTAAGCATTACTTATTCCCAGTTCCAGCTTCAATTCTTTGCACTTCATATCTTTTATGTTCTGGATCTCTTTTATCTTGTCGTCCAACTCCCTCTTTTCACTGTCTTTATCGCTCCATGGCCGAAAGTGCCCCAGTGCCCGGTTTGACAGCCTAAATTTCAGGTTGCACAGACTTTGCAAACCGACCCATTACATATCTGTTGTACAGCAGCAATTGCAAACTCGCTTCATAACATCTTGATCGTTAGCAGACGTAATTGCATGTTATGCAAGTGCAAACCGAAGGTCGATTTTACTGTTTAAAAACGCTATTCGTACGAGGAAATGCCGCCTGTGAGCAACAAGGTAGTCGTCGGACAAGCAGGCATTAAAAGGCAGCTTGTGAGCGTAACAACAACAAAAGGGGCCGCCGTTATGAATTATGGAATGCTCGACCGTATTATTGGGAATCACAATGACCCTGCGAGCACGAATGCTTTGGAACCAGACACTGGCTTTTGAAGCGGTATCTTAAAAGATTTGTTTCGATCTGCATATATTCTTCTTATCATTTGTAAAGACTTTTGAAGGAGGCTTTAACCGGTGGCACGAATTTTAAGCCATTTAACAAAACTGAATCACGAAACAGGTTAGACACAATTAATTGGGATTTTTGGAAGTTCGAATGAAGTTAGACTTTTACCATAATCATCCGGTTTGGAAATGAATTTTAAGCTACTTAGCAAGACTGAATCAGGCAACTTGTTCGGGCACAGCTGATGTGGCTACCATGAGTAACTGAAGCTTAGTTAGATGTATTTCTATCATTTGTGAACTCTTTCGAAGTAAGTTTTACCCATAAACATCCCATTTTGGATAGCACGGATTTTAAGCTACTTGGTAAGGTTGAATCTCGAGGAGAAAGATTCTGATACTATTCACTGGGATCAAGTCAGTCACTACGTTTAGTTAAAGTTTGCAATAAAAGAGTATATTTATAAAGTATTACAAGAAAAGTGAATATTTCTAAAGTATTACAAGAAAAGAGTATATTTCTAAAGTATTACAAGAAAAGAGTATATTTCTAAAGTATTACAAGAAAAGAGTATATTTCAAAGGCATTACAAGAAAAGTGTATATTTCTAAAGTATTGCAATAAAAAAATATATTTCTAAAGTATTACAAGAAAAGAGTATATTTCAAAGGTATTACAAGAAAAGAGTATATTTCTAAAGTATTACAAGAAAAGAGTATATTTCAAAGGCATTACAAGAAAAGTGTATATTTCTAAAGTATTGCAATAAAAAAATATATTTCTAAAGTATTACAAGAAAAGAGTATATTTCAAAGGTATTACAAGAAAAGAGTATATTTCTAAAGTATTACAAGAAAAGAGTATATTTCTAAAGTATTACAAGAAAAGAGTATATTTCTAAGGTATTCCAAGAAATGAGTATATGTCTCAGGTATTACGAGAAAACAGTATATTTCTAATTTATTACAATATAAAAGTACATTTCTAAAGTATTACGATAAAAGACTATATTTTGAAAGTATTGTAATGATAGATGCTAGAGTTCATTTCTCAAATATTGTAATAAATAAAGTATATTCCTAAAGTATGACAGAATCCTGCCAGTATCCCACTTAGAAATCCGATGAAATAACTCCTTGTAGGACCAAATGGCTTTTATACATTGTTACAACAATCTTTTTCAGGTCTTTCTGCCCCCCTTTGTGTTGCGGAGACACATGAGAGGTAGGAGGAGGGGGGCTTGGGGGGAGATCAGGCATCCTTGAAACTGTTTCTAGTGATGTTGCTTAATTATTGTTTAGTCTTGCAAGACATGGTTCCATCATGTTGATCGACCTTGGTCACATGACCTCTCGACATGTTACCAGAACCTCCCAAGATGTCCTTGAAATACTAAAGACAGTTCTCTCTCTCTCTCTCTCTCTCTCTGACCTATGCTATATAAATGATCTTATAATTCTCCTGAATGACAAGCAGTGATGGAATGGTGAAAGCGTAGGGTTGCTTGATTGAAAAGGTGAATGCTTTGGAATATATATATATATATATATATATATATATATATATATATATATATATATATATATATAATAATGCAGTTTGAAAACTAGGATTGCCAGTAGCTTTACTCAATGAAAATATATACAGTTAGAAATAAATATAATGTATGTACATACAACCCTAATATTATTATATTATATATATATATATATATATATATAAATATATATATTATATATAATATGATATTAATATATATAATATATATATATATATATATATATATCATAAATATAGCTCCTGGCAATCCTACTTTCAAGTTTTTTTTTAATAAATTCTGACAAACTAATCAAGATTTTTTTTATGATACTCATATTTGTTGTTTTTAACTATCTGTAGTTTAGTTCCTTTGGTTAGAAGTGCCTTACGTTTGTTATTCCACCATAGGGGAGTATTGCCGTTAGTGCACCTCACAAAGAGCACTGTATGCATTACTAAATGGGGTTTGCTGTGTCCCTTCGACCCGGAGCTTCACCCACTTTTTAGCTTCTTACTTTATTTCCATTCCCCTTTCATTTCTTCAGCCTTGCTATCTAACCTCTCTAACTATTACTTATTAGTGCAACTGTGGGTGTTCTCCCAGTGTCAATTTTAGATCCTCGTACTTCAACTCCTGTAATTTCTGGATCCCTCTGTCTTGCTGTCCAACTACTCCCTCCTTTCACTGTTTGAACTGCTGAATGGCCGACAGTGCCACAGTCAAGGAGAGGCTCTTTGGTCCTAGTGCTGCTTGGCAGCCCAAGTTTCATAAAACAGCCCGAGTTTCCTATTCTGCGTGATGTTCAGATCGCCTGTAATCACATGACCGTGATAATCATTTTTGAGAGGTGGAATTGAACAAGATCTGTAGATTCCACACCTATCTCCTGGTATGACCCACTCGTCCTAAATTGTACGTTGCCCTGTCTGGCTCTGTAGTTTTGTACATCACAATTGGGTTTACAGAATTTCAAGGGGGAAAAGCTTCTTTATTGGTCACAGAATGAAGATTTAATATGTCTGGCCCTTTGTCAATAAATGCTATTATTTCAGAATTTCTCAAGATTGGTTTCCCGGACATTTATATTCTCATTACAAGTAGCTATATGTTTGATAACTATTCCCCATATTCAGGTACATTGTTACATAAAAGAAGTAGGCTGAATGAAGTTAGATTTCGTTGAATTTGGGCGATATGTTCTGTGCGAATTCTCATGACTTCATCTGTGTTGTGGCTTTGTTGAAATGTTTACTTCAGTTTCTGACCTCTTGATTAATAGTATCTAACCTACTGTTCAGTTCAAACTAGTAAACTCTTCGCCGTTCTTGCTCTTGACGATGCCGCTGTCATAATATATTATACTTATATGTATTATATGTAAATATATATATATATATATATATATGTATGATATATATATTTGTATATACATATATTTATGTATATATATGCATATATATGTATATATATTTATAATATATTTACATAAAATGGATAGTATATATATTAGATATTTCTCATATGAAACTCCTTTTAAATTTATTTATTTAAATATTTATATGTGTATTATGTATGATAATATTTTATATACATATATATATATATATATATATATATATATATATATATATATATATATATTATAATATACACGAAAAATCATATCTGTTCATTTATACTATCCATACATCCACACATACTACATGTGTATGTGATTTAAAAAACGGTTGAGGAGAACCGCCTCCCCATCAAAGATACATTAGACGAAAAGAGAAAGTTGGAGTGGTTAGACAGCAAGTTAGATAGATCTATAATCTAAAGGAGATGAAGAACAGTTGCATTGAGAAGTAATAAGTAGAGAGGTTGGACAGCAAGATTGAGGAAAGGGAGCTGGAATGGAGGAGATGTAAGAGCATCAATGTCTACAGTGCCCCTCCTGTTTGACCCGAAAAAGATAAAAGATTTGGAAAATGAATTCAAAACATTTATATCAATTATATGTAGCTCCCTGTTACATCGTGAAATGGACAGATAACTCATGTATACATGACATGAAAAGACATCATATTGAAGAATTTTTTACATGAATTTGAAAACTTCCTCATAGATATATACATACATATACATAAATATATGCATACATATATTTATGTATATGTATGCATATATATACTCATATATACATCTATTTATATATATATGTATATATGTATTTATATATTTAAATTTTTTTTATAGCGAAAAAATCAACACTTGTCTTTATTAGGCACAGAAACACTTACAGCTCTGGAGAAGCGTTCATCGAACAGACTTCACAGAACTCGTCGCTGACTATTCCAGAATTTTCTGCTCTTTATAAATTCCGTGTTCTGTGACTCCCTTAGAAGGTTGTGCGAGTAGAATACCAATGATGTAACCCGGCTCAGATCAGTATTCTCTAAGCAGATCCTGCCCTTTAGTCACAGAACTGAAACACCGTCGGTGTTGTCGGGTTAAGGTGGACTTCCTCTTGCATAAATACTATTCATTTTGACCGAACTTAACGGTAATGTTAAGAAATGTAATGAATATTGTTCATTTTGACCGGGCCGTCACAGCGAAATCGTGTGAATAATGTATAGATTTGCAACATACTCAGAAGTAATGATATTCAACCCTTAGGCGGTAGTATCGGTAACGTAATGAAATGTAAGCGATTGACTTGATTACGATGTCAGGATAGCAATGAGTGACAGACTGAAGGGAAATGTAGAATTTTTAGTTTTGTATTTTTTTGTTAAAGAAAACTATTGAGATGGCTTAGTCTTTTTCTGTCCACCCTCAGATCTTAAGTACTATCGAGTCTAGATGGCTGCAAAATGGTATGTCGATCATCCACCCTCCAATCATCAAACACACCAAATTGCAGCCCTCTAGCCTCAGTAGTTTTTATTTTGTCTAAGGTTAAAGTTAGCCATGATCGTGCGTCTGGCAACGTTATAGGACAGGTTACCACCGGATTGTGGATGAAAGTTGCATTGGCCGGGTTTATACAGCATTATACGCTGTACAGACAACTCGATTGCGCCGAACAAATACTTGTTTCGCTTTTGTTTTCAAAGTTTGAGCGCACATTAACGTCACGAAAGATGCGATTTACAGGGTGATTAAAAAAGAATGACCCTATTTCATGATTAAATATTTTATGAAGGAAAAATAGCAAAAAATAAAACTTATAATACAAATATGCTACTAACAGTCAAGTTTTATTTCACATGTTACAAGTGCTCAATATGGCCACCCCTTGCAGCAAGAACAACGAAAATGCGATATGAGAATTCTTCCCAAACACGTAGAAGCACATCAGGATCAATTGAATTGATCGCTGTTGTTATTCAATGTTTTAAGTTTTCCAGGTCAGTTGGCAATGGCAGAACAAAGAGGCAGTTTTTCATTTAAAAATGCTCCAACTGATAAGCTCCAGTGGGGAGGCGCCCCATCTGGAAAACTTAAAACATCGAATAACAACAGCGATCAATTCAATTGATCCTGATGTGCTTCAACGTGTTTGGGAAGAATTCTCATATTCGCATTTTGTTGTTCGTGCTGCAACGGGGTGGCCCTATTGAGCACTTGTAACATGTGAAATAAAACTTGACTGTTAGTAGAATACTTATATTATAAGTTTTATTTTTTGCTATTTTTCCTTCATAAAATATTTAATCATGAAATAGGATCATTCTTTTTTAATCACCCTGTATGTTTATCGACAAGTTCTGTGTATTGGTGAGTACCTCTGTCTCTAAGGTATATACTTGGTAAATACGTTAACTGAGATTTCTTTTAACCATTTGTACAGTAAATAAACTGTATGTATTCGTACACCCATATGACACAATTTACAAGATGCTTCTTTATAGTTTCGCGTTATCTCACGTGACACCCCGTTAGGCGGTGTAGTGCCATCAGTGCACTTCACGTGACGCACTGTAGGCACCACTTGAGGTTCTTTGCAGCGTCCCTTCGGTTCCTTAGCTGCAACCTCTTTTTCCCTTGTACTGTTCCTCCGTTCATATTCTCTTCCGTCTGACTTTCCACCCTCTCTAACATTCGATTCATAGTGCAACTGCAAAGTTGTCCTTCAGCTGTTACGCCTTTCAAATCTTCTAACTCTCAACTTCCCTTCCATTGCTGAATGACCTTATAGGTCTCAGCGCTTGTTGGGCTTTGGGGTCTATTCTGTATTTCAATTCCAATCCGGACCCAAGATAAATACCCTGTTCAGAAAGACTTGCTTTATATTTTTCACTATAAATTCATTACATTACACTCTACAAAATCTGCCGTAGGCCTCACTTTAACGTACAGGGATGAGGGTGGAACCAGTGTTCTCCGACCTATAGTAATAACCTCAATAATGTCTTGTACTGAGAACAATCAGATTAGTTTGTTTGTCTTATCGGTAGATAGTATCGTTTACTCTTCGTTATCAAGGATAAGATAATGCAGAAGATAAGACGCGCAGTCAAAAGTGAGAGAGAGAGAGAGAGAGAGAGAGAAAAATTACTATTTTTGATGATAGTAATTAAATATCATCCATTTTATTGCACTAATGTGGCCCATTACTGAAATTACGCAACTAAAAGCGATTTCTTAAATGCCCGTCAAATTTTTCCCTTTGATTTCAATCAGTTATCATTTGCATTATAGTTTTATTGACATGTTAAACCCACGGTAATAAAATGTTTGCAATGCTTCTGTTTTTCAATAGATTTCGAGGCCGGCTGCGTTTTACTCATCATAATTGCGATGCAAGGGTATGCCACATTGCAGTGTTTGTGTGAGTGAGTGTGTATGTGTATGTGTGTGTGTTTGTGTGTGTGAAATTCAGTATGGATCCTTTGTAGATATCAAGTTTGAAAATCCTCTTATGATTTCCAACTCATTCTTTGTTTCAAGAAATATCGAGTTTGTAAGAATATGTAGGAAATGCCGCGAATAATCCTTGAAATAGTTTTACTGTCTAGTTTTTAAGTTCCTGTTTGAGGGTTATTATATCAACTTTTTAATTCATCCATCAGCTTTAGTCGTTTTTTAACCATTTTTTTCGGCGCTATAGAGTCTATAGAGTCAAAAGACAGTCCGCTCGATCTTGTACGAATCAAGACGGTGATTCCAGTGGAATATTTGCGGCTCCTCAGTCCAGGGTTTAAGCGATCCAGGGAGCAGCGGCAATACTGGTTCATGGTTTCATTATCCAGCACATGCTAAATTCATCTGCATACGCACGTCAGGTATCGAGCGCTCGCTGGAGACCTTGCGCCGACAGAGAGATTTTCCTTAATCCCGCCCTTTAACAATGAAGATCATATTGTTAAGTAGAATATCTCCCATAAACATACACCACATTAAGGGGTTAGCTCCGCCAGTGCACCTTGCGTGGTGCACTGTACGCATGACTTAGGGTGTACACAACGTTGTCTCGTCCTCCAGCTACATCCACCTTTTATCCTTTTGTTTCACCTCCAGTTCTGCTTTCTTCCTTCCGTTATACTGCCCAACTTCTCTTAACTACTACTTCCATGTCCAACTGTTGGGTTTTCCCCCCCATTTCCACCTTGATCCTTGTACTTCATCTCGTCCATTTTCTGAATCTTTATCTTGCTCTCCAACCACTCCAACTACCTTTTTCATTGTCTTAACAGCTTCATGTCCGAAAGTGCCCCAGTGCTCGGCTTGAATGTCATCAAATCAATGTCATCAAATCAATAACAATTATCAATGTACTTATGGTACGACACTCAATCAGTCTGTTGTCATTCAGAGAGGGCCTCTGTAATCGAACTGGAATTTCAATCAGGTCCTTCCAGTACAGTTCACGAGGATTTCACCTGATGCACAGACCACAAGGGGTCCAGGTGGGTGGTCCTGCCTAATCCCCAAGGCCTGACTAGCTCTTTCCGGCCCAGATTCGACAGCGAGAAACAAAGCTCAACTTTTGAACCGTTGGGTTAGGCAGAATGATAGGCACAGGAATATAGCCGAGCAAGAAACGTGAATTCGAACTCTGGAAAATCGCGTTTGATACAACGATGCCGAAGACCTTTCGTATTGTGACGCGCTTACATCATACCTGTAAATCAGTAAGCATTAAATGCAAGCAGCACGGAAGGCCATGTGACGTCATTCTACGTCAGTGACGTCAGAAATGTCATGACGCTTTCTGCAATCTTATTCGTGGAATTTTGGAAGGACAGTCGAGGACGACGTCGAAATACGAATTAAAAACCATTATTTTTCCAGTGGAAATTTTCCCCTTCCTTACTCTCCTTATTCCTCCTTAACGAAGTTTCTCTAAGGAAGCGTAGGAAGAGTGAGAGGCAATACTGAAAAGGATAGGGGAGACTGAGAACCAATACTGAAGAGTCAAAAATATATTGCGTTTCTCTTCGTAGTGGCGGGTCAGACTTTATTAAATTCTTCGCATTTTTTCTACCATGACCTTTTCCTCATCTTTTTGGAGGAGGCTTGTCTCTGGCCGTTTCTCAGAAGACTTCTCTCTCTCTCTCTCTCTCTCTCTCTCTCTCTCTCTCTCTCGCCTCTCTCTCTCTCTCTCTCTCTCTCTCTCTCTCTCTCTCTCTCTTCTCATTATTTTGGGATGTTCTTACCTTCTAAAAGGTTTGCAATATCCAATTCAACTTTCTCTCTCTCTCTCTCTCTCTCTCTCTCTCTCTCTCTCTCTCTCTCTCTCTCTCTCTCTCATATCATCATCATCACATATTCTTATATTCTAGAATGATTTAAATATCAGTAATTTTACAAAGAAAATTCATTGTTACTTACACATTCTATTTTTTTTCAAGCATTTACCGATAGTAAGATCATCAGTATCATTATGCAGTCTTATCATTTAGTCTCATCATCACTCAGTCTCATCATTTTCATCAGCGAATGAACGTGTGAGGATTTATTGAAGGAAATTGGATGTATCATGAAAGTGAATGCTCAGCCATAGTGAAAATATCTGGACAGCTTTTGACGTATGCAAGTTGCAAGTGTTAATTTTTTTATTTTCATTCTTTCAGGACGTCAATCGATACCTTTGTCCGTTCACCTTGTCTTTTCGCAGAACAACAATCCAGGTAATATACAACCTTTTTTTTTTATTCATTGTTTATCATCTTGATCTTGGAGAGTTTATCTTTCCAGTGTCAATAACCTAGATCCTTTTACTGCACCTCCATTCATGTTCTCCTTCTCCCATCATACTTTCAGCCCTCCTCTGACAATTGATTCCTAGTGCAGCTGTGAGGTTTTTCTCCTGTTACACCCTTCAAACCTTTCGACTGTCAATTTCCGTTTCAGTGCAGAATAAACCTCTTAGGTCCCAGCGCTTTGCCTTTGGTCTAAATTCCATATTCCGTTCGTTCTCAATAACTAGATATTGCGACGTCTGTTTTAGCAACCATAAATCAACCAATCAATCATGTGGTATTTTCCTTCCGTTCACTGACCTGTCCACTTACCTGGCCATTCACTCGGCGCCTTTTAAGACACCTGTGTATTTCTCAGCCTATCTATTCAGTAATCTTATCGAGGCAAAATGGTTCACCTGGTAAAGGAGCTTCTGTCCATTTATTTATTCTTATTTATTCATTTATTATCAATGCTCTTGACATTGTACGTGTGACATTAGCACACACACAAAACCAGAAGTTTTTTTAGAATGTCTTATTTATTCATTTATTGTAAGTTCTCTTGGCTATATAGGCCTGACATGAAAGCACACAAAAAAACACGGGAGTTTTTTTTTTAGTATGGGTGACTATGTATATGATGCAAAAACACATGTTTAAGCACAAAAATACAGATTTTTTTATATGGTGTGTGACAGTCCATTTGATAGAAAAACATACATTTGGATACACAAAAACACAGGAATCTTTTTTTTTATATAGAGTGTGACCATCCATGTTTTACAAAAGCACGTTTAATCATACAAAAGAAGGAGTTATTTTCTGTATGTCTGACTACCCATGTGATACAAAAACACATGTTAAATACACACACAAAACAAGTTTTTTTATATCGTATGTGACTGTCCATGTGATACAAAAACACACGTTTAATAGCCTAAGCCACTCAGTAGAATCATCGTCAGTAAGTGGTTTCCATTATTGCTGTATTGGTCTCGAATGCTTAAAGAACTTCATCTGACCTTCTGTAATGTCTGTAGTTCAGTTCATTGGCAGCTAAAAGCTGTGTATTCACTATTTCGAAAGGTAGAGGAACAGCTGATATTGCGATGTTGCGAAATGAAGACAGGAAATGGGTGGGGTCTCTCTCCGTATGCAAATAATTTTGCGGTTTTCATTTTGCAATGAAGAATACTGTATAACTTCTTATGTTTTCTTATGCTTAGTGATGTCGCCTTAATTCCATATAATGAATAAACTGAGAGAGAGAGAGAGAGAGAGAGAGAATACTGCATAACTTATGTTAAGTGATGTCGCTTTATATCAATGTTCCTACCTAGATTAGCTGTTGCTGTTCTTGTTTTTGTTGTTTTTTACGGGCTGCTCTATGAGCAAGAGCCCGTGCTGGCATAAGGCCAGCACAGTCAAAAACAACAACTGTAGTTGTTCATTTACATAATTGATAAACAAAAGAGAGAGAGAGAGAGAGAGAGAGAGAGAGAGAGAGAGAGAGAGAGAGAGAGAGACTTGATAAGACAAAGAAAGTGACAGGGAAGCTCCCTTGGTGCGTTATATAGAGGTCACATTACAAGGGCTCCCGTACTCTCCTGGTTCTTTGGAATTGCTAAGTAAGCAATCCCCCCCCCAACCCCCAACCCCCCATCTTCCCACTCCAGTGTGGTGGGGATGGGTATTGGGGGAGTAAAGAGAAGGGAATGCCCCTAAGGTAGTGGGGAGAGGGTTCTATGGCCCGCTGAAATTGGCATTCTCATGTGATTCAACCAAGCCACCACCTGATGACTGTGTCGCTTCAAGGTAAGAAACGGCTCTCTCTCTCTCTCTCTCTCTCTCTCTCTCTCTCTCTCTCTCTCTCTCCATATTTCATTATGTGATATTAAAGAGGATAGTCTACATAAGAATATAGATATAAAGCGACATCACTTGATATAAGAAATTAAACAGTATATTCTCTCTCTCTCTCTCTCTTTCTGTCTGTCGGCATCTACAGGAAGAACATCGGAGGCATAACTAATTGGTTCCGCTTGATCTGGTAACGTGGATACATTGTGCTACACAATTTCGCCTGCTTTTGAATCTGCTAAATTGTGAGAATGGGTCATTGTTCCGAGATAGAATGATGCCACTCCTACTTCTGTGTCTCCTTTCTTTTCCTCGTTCTCGGTTTCTTCGGGCTTGCATATTCCCGAACTGTAACCGGGAACCGAAACCCTCCCTGAAAAAGCGAGAAGCCTTATTGTAATAACTAACCATAGATTCTTCTTGAAAATAATCTCATTATGTTTAGAGCACCCTAATTACCTGATTTGTACTTCTTGGAACTATCCTAACCCAACCTAACCTAACCTAACCTATGGGCATGGCAAAGTAACTGGTCATTTTAACCAGATACATATTCGAGAAATTAAGAGGGCATTGTGGCTATTACAATTACACACACAAACACACACACACACACACACACACACACACACACATATATATATATATATATATATATATATATATATATACATACATACGTATATAGTTAAATCTATAAAAATATTTACAATGAAAAGTGTAAAAATCCTTATAAATGTAACAACGCAACAATAGAAGATCGTCCTATTTTGAGGTAGTTTCCAAACTTTGAGGCTTAAATTTCCCCAAATGAATAAAATGTAAATAATTATGGGGGTGGGGCGGACGGTGGGGGAAGGGTGTGGGAGTTGGAAAATTCAAAATTGTTTTTATTAATGGTCAAAGAACAAAGTCTGTTATAAAGAGCATCGCTTTCTTGCCTGGGACCAGTGTCAGTTCCAGTAAAAATTTTGCATATAGAACAAGAAAAAACTCAATGTGTAAATAATACCTCTTTAGTGCTGAGAGAGAGAGAGAGAGAGAGAGAGAGAGAGAGAGAGAGAGAGAGAGAGAGAGACGGAGGGTGGAGGGGTTAGTTTTACAGTTTAGAGCTAACTCGAAAAATACACCTAAAAATCCGTCAGCAAGTTGAGAGTAGTATTGGCCTACCTAATTAAAATTCAAAAGTTTTAGTCAATTGAAAGGTTTTTGAGAAAGTGCATTTTATCAAAGTAAGGGTTTCACTGAAATTCCTACATTTGTGTATCGAGGAAAATCATCTTTCTTAAGATATTATCACTACATTTTTCTATATTATATATATACATATATGTGTGTATGTACATATCTATACACACTCATGTATAAATATAAAATATTCATGGCAGGCCATCCTAGACATGACAAGGAAAAAGCCCCCTGCGCACTAGATACGTACGTAATAAATAGGTTTAAAATCGCTTAATGACGTCAAGAAATTACTTTAAAAATATTTGCAATCGGAAGTAATCCTATAACTATTTTTTTATGAAAGGTTAAGTCGAGGATTCTCGAGCGTAAATGATTTAGTGCGTAGAAAAACTGTTTTCGTTGTTAGGCTTACAAGTATTCTTCAGAAACAGGGCCTCATCTTTTATCTGTATCTGCGTTGCACATTGACGAGATGCTCAGATTGGCCATTATGAAGATGAGGTTATTTTGGGACTGCGATGTGGTGCCGAACGTCAACATTTATGACATTGTTTTTGTTTGACCTTGCCCGTTAGGTTTATATGGCTTGATTGTATTTCGGTACGGGTAAAAAATATACCTACTGGTTTATAAGTTTTTGTAACCGCGTATATTATATTAGTAACGCAGTCTGCAATTGTGTTAGTTCATGAAAGTGCGCAAACATACCTACAATTTCCATAACATCAAGCCGTGATCACTGCCACATTCTTACCTTAAAGGTTGAGTCATGGAGGAACATCTGTGCAGGTAACTTCCAAAATGTTAGCTGTTTCTTACGTCTACACACGAGAGGTTATCAGCACCGTTCATCTCTTAGTGTGTGTGGATTTTCTTGTATCTCCTTTGTAATATTTTTTTCTCGCCATCTATCCATCCCTTTTCGAAGTCTTCGTCTCTTCTTCTCTTCCTTCTGGCACTTCAGAATTGTTTATTCTTCATCGGCTTGCCTTCCTCCAGCTTTTCCTCATGACCAGACCATCTCACAACGCTCAGATTCGTCGTTTCAAGCGCTTACGTTTTTTTGTTGTGCTGCGGCATATCTTTGCATTTCTCATCCAAACTCATCTTTTTATGCCGCAGGTATTAGCTACTTCATTCATTTCTACAGCTTCCACTTTTTTTTTTTTTTTTTTTTTTAGTATCAGTATTCAACATCACACCTGATTGCTGCAAAGGAGGGTTGGCTCAACAATCTCTCTATACATTCAAACTCTGACTGCCATAGACTACAGTCTTTGCCCTATTTTTTTTTTGCACAAATCCTGCTACCTTCGTTACTTCACCTACTATTTGACTCGCTTCTTCTCCCATCCTACTGTCATCTGACATATTTACTTTCAAATACAAATCTACGTCTGTCATTCTTTAACCGCCAATACAATTTTCCTGGCTTCCATATACCCACCACAAAGTCCTACTCTTGTTCATATTGCTCCAACTTCTCAATTTGCAAACTCAAACTCTTTCACTAGTCTCTGTGGTTGCTCTTTACTAACCCCAGTCATGGCTTTATTATCTGAAGTGTGCCTTATTATCCCATATCTTTGCTCTTATATGTACGGTCATTTTTTCCAGCCTCTCGGATCACTCTAATCATGTTGATATTGAACAGCAATAGAGACCTGACGTACCCTTGTCTCAGCCACACTTTTTTCACCAAACCAGTCCCTCTCCGGACAACAACCTCTGTCATGATTCTCTTCCATATTTGTGTGTATGTGTGTTTTTGTAATTGTCATACATGTATCTTAGAAATACTGTAAACGCTTTAAATAGCAACATTTGCAACCTTCAATTCCCTGACGATTTCATCTCTGAGAAAGAAGCCGAATCTCGCAGACTCAAAAGTTTGTAACGTAATGAAATATTTTATGAAGATGAGACGCTGAGACAAAAATCTGGAATCGGGAATCGGGACCCAGATGAGCTCGAGACTCGTTGGAGATTTTATCTCGGGGCAGTCTTCATAAAAACTCCTCTCTATCTCTTTCTGTAAAGAGATGCTGAGATATATGTATGTAATGCAGTTAAAAGTATATATATATATATATATATATATATATATATAATATATATATATATATATATATATATAGTATTATATATGTGTATATATATACATATACACACACATATATATATATATATATATATATATATATATATATATATATATATATATATATATATATATATATATATATCTATATATAGATATATATACTTTTAACCGCATACTTAGATTCATCTAAGCATCTCTTTACAGAAAGAGATAGAGAGGAGTTTATATATATATTTATATATATATATATATATATAATAGTATATATATATATATATATATATATATATACACACTAACACTTACGCCCTCGAATAAAAGATAATTCAGTTATCAGTCATCTCCACTGAGAAACCGTTTTGTAATCAGATGAATATTATATTTTCTCTTTATCCTTTCAAAGGTATCTTTAACAATGGCAAGTTGCACTGAGAAGTCGTTGTTCTCCCCCCCCCCCCCATCCCCCCCTAAAGGTTATATGAAAACCACCTGCATTAACCTTCATAGCAGAGAGAGAGAAAGAGAGAGAGAGACCCATCATTAAGGAAATGCTCTTCCTTATCCAGGAAATGCACCATAGACTAGCCGAGTCTAATTGTCATTCAGGGAGTCTTTTGATGTTTATAATCCATGGGCGAACAACTGAATTGTGACCTTGCTTTATCCTCTTCTACTTCTTCTTATTCTTCTTCTTCTGCCTTTCATTTTGGTCGAAATGAAAGTGGAAAACAACGCGTTGCACTTCCTGTTTAGACGAGGCAACGCGAGTGTACGCACGCATGCGTTGATAAGAAGATAGTGCACATATGTAAACACTTAAGCATTCCCGCACACAGAGATATGCTTACAAAGACAGAGAATGCAAATACACACATACATTTACATAAAAACAATGGAAATATACATATAACGTTTACGCAGAATAACAACGCAAATTTACACATGGATTTACATAAAGACTATGCACATATACACATACGTTTGCACAAGCAGACATAGCAAATATACAGTTGCGATGACACACAATGAATATGCAGTTATTACATTTACATTGTAAGACCGCAAATATACTCATATATTTGCACTTGAATAAAACTCATGTACACAAAGCAATACACCTCAAATATACACATACATCTACACAGAAAGACAACCCACATAGTCTTCTTATACACAGAAAAACAACGCAAATATACACATACATTTACAGGAAAACAATGTAAATATACACATATTTTTACAAAGGAGGAAAATAAAAATCTACACATGCATGTGCAAAGAGCGACAGCTCAAATATACACATACTTTTATACAGGAAGACAACTTAGATATACACCTACATTTACACAGGAAAAGCCTACGTATACGTTTACGCAGGACAACGCACATTCATTGATAATTAATTTCTTATACATAAGGATCAAATTTGGTTTTGTGATTAACATTCTTTCCGGACCGTCTGTTCTCATCGGAACAGCAAAGTGGTAGTTTTTTTTTTTTTTTTTTTTTTTTTGTCTGTCATTAAGCGGAGACAAAGAAACGTATTTTTAGGGTTTCCATAACTTTTCTGTGAGCTTTCTTCATTGAAAATGGTAAGCCTGATGTCGCCTTCATCGTTGGGGGTGGGGGGAGTGCCATCAGTGCACCTCATCAAAAGCACTGTAGGCATTACTTAATGGTCTTTGCAGCGTCCCTTCGGCCCTTAGCTGCAACTCCCTTTTTTTCCTTTTACTGTACCTTTGTTCACATTCTTTCTTTCATCTGACTATCCACCTTGTGTAACACTTGTCTCACAGTGCAGCTGCGAGGTTTTCCTCCTGTCACGCCTTGCAGGCCTTCTGACTGTCAGTTTATCTTACAGCGCTGAATAACCTCATAGGCTCCAGCGCTTGACCTTTGCTAAATTCTATTTTCTATTCTTATGTCGCCTTAACAAGTAAAAAAAAAAAAAAAAAAAAAGGATATAAGTCTGATTAATTTTTACGAGATTGTTTTCTGGTTGGTTGGTTTAGATAAGCTGTTGAGGGAACGCGGGGGGGGGGGGGGGGATATGGGGGATGGGCATCCAGACGGCCATACTGTTGAGTGGGGCTTATTTGAGAGGGGGTCTTCTTCGGAGATATTATTATTATTCATTATTATTATTATTATTATTATTATTATTATTATTGACCATGAACTATTATTATCATTATTATTGTTGTTGTTGTTGTTGTTGCTGTTGATGTTATCATAGTCCATGAACTATTATTATTATTATTATTATTATTATTCCACCCATTTCGAAGTTTGTTTTTGAAGTAATAAACGAATGTATTGAGACATGTAAAATAAAAGTAACGCCTGATTTTAGTACTCGGTAACTCACGCCAGGTGGGAAATAGGTTAAACATATTGATACGAACGTTGATACAAGTCAAGAAGATTAAACACTGATAATAAATGAGTTCAAATCCTTATCAGAAAACTTCAATAGCCTCTCTCCATAGCCAGATTTTGAACGAGGGTCTTTCAGTAAGCCATAGATAAAGTCTAAAGAGTTGAATTAAATTAGAGTAACAAAGAACTTTTTTTCTTTCTCTCTCTCTCTCTCTCTCTCTCTCTCTCTCTCTATCTCTTTTCTTTTTTTTTCTTTTTTCATTAAGAAAATCAAATCGAAGAAGACTCCATAGCCAGGCTCTGAAAAGGGATTTTTCAGTCAGCCACAGATAAAGAAATTCAAAGGAGTTCAATTAGATTAGAATAAATATTTTTTCTTATATAAATGGAAATCGAAGACCTTATATTTTGTCATAGGTTCGCGTTTTTGGCTTCGTAAAGCTTCACATTTTTACCACAGGCGTGTTCTAAAGATTGCTTTTCGCTGAAGGAAGTTTTAGGATGATGTGAACGAAACAATTAAAAATCTTAACTATAAATTAAACAAATAAATGGGTGAAAATAAAGAGAGTTGCAGTATAAAGAAAAATTAAGATACCAGAAGATGGAATTTTTATTTTACTTTTCACGATAACTGGACTTACTGCCCATTTGAAATTTAAGTTATCATATTGACTGCGACGTGACTTCTTTTTCTTTTTGAGAGAGAGAGAGAGAGAGAGAGAGAGAGAGAGAGAGAGAGAGAGAGAGTACAAGTTCGTGGGTGGACTTGGAGCGAATCCACGTAAGTTATAAAAAGAAGGTTGATTGATGCCACTAAAACTGGCATCACAAAGTCTAGGTTATAGACGCCCTAATAGATTTAGGATATTAAAAAGATAAATGAATAAATAAGTTTAAAAGGAGTTCCATTTAAGAAATATCTAAACTGAAAATATTCCCAGAGGGATATGGTTTCCCAGTAAGCATGCGTTGGTGTTTTTATGCGACGACAACATTGATAAAAACATCAAATTACTTTCATCCTGCTTGCTAAATGCTAATTAGAAAAAGAAATTATTATGAAATTAACAAATGTTATTTTCCCCTATATGCCCAATTGCCATGCTAAATGTATCATATATATATATATATATATATATATATATATATATATATATATATATATATATATATAGAGAGAGAGAGAGAGAGAGAGAGAGAGAGAGAGAGAGAGAGAGAGAGAGAGAGACTTCAGAGCAATTTCTAAAAAAAAAAATATTTCCTGCTATATTTCGATAAATCGAAATATCTCTCGTGGAATAAAGAAAATCAACGATAAATCGAGAGAGAGAGAGAGAGAGAGAGAGAGAGAGAGAGAGAGAGAGAGAGAGAGAGAGAGTATATGAACTGGTTATGGCACTTCAGATATGGATTCCAGTTTGAAGAAAATGTGGCCTCCCTTACCTGGCCTTGGCAGCAGCTGTTGTTGGGACGTTGTTGTCCAGATGTTCGAAATACGGAGAGAAGTCTAATGCAGGAATAGTAATCTTGTTTTGCTGTGGCTGCCTATTCACTGGTGAGATTCCTCCTGACTACTGATGATGGAGCTGAACAGCCCATGGAAAAGGAACTGAACGCGAGAATTGCAGCCTTGCGAGACACCATCCAGTGCCAGAGAGAGCAGCAGGTGAACTTGGACAGGAGAATTCTTCAGCTGCAACAGAGGTTCGACTACTATGAAGAGATGCAGAAGGCGGGCGGAAGGGAATAACGCACTCGTGTGATCCAGATCACTCAGGAGTTGTTGCAACAGCAGGCCTAGCAAGAAAGGGCCCGCTCGCTCGAAGCTCAGACGTTGTTTCTGAAGAAGGAAAACGATCAAGAGAAGAGGGAGAAACGGCAGCTGGAAGACAAGACCCTCAAAATCACAGAAGAAAATCAGCAGCTGATGGACAACACAAAGGAAATTGGGCAGAGAAACGATGCAATATGTGATAGGATAAGGGAACCGCCAGTGCAGTTGGCAGAGGCAAACTGCGAGGTTGAGAGGCAGTAGAAACTCCTACGACAGAAGGCGAAAGACCTGCAGCTAAAGACCGAACAATATCTAATTCGCTCTACCTCGTAATTAATATATTTTCATATATGTTTAACCGAGGGGAATTTATTAAGCGATAATAGAATTGGCGATCGACAGGCGCAAACCATCGACCTCTCAATTCCAGGACTGGCAGTGAAGCCCCAGACCACCCCGCCACCGCAAGAGATATAAGTATATGCCGCCTCCCACCTCATATACCTGCCGCGCAACAGGTATTTTTTGTTTTGGAGACTTGCATACAACCCATCTCGTTCTCCAAAACAAAAAAATACCTGTTGCGCAGCAGGTATATGAGGTGGGAGGCGGCATATACTTATATCTCTTGCGGTGGCGGGGTGGTCTGGGGCTTCACTGCCAGTCCTGGAATTGAGAGGTCGATGGTTCGCGCCTGTCGATCGCCAATTCTATTATCACTTAATAAATTCCCCCTCGGTTAAACATATATGAAAATATATTAATTCCGAGGTTAGAGCAAATTAGATATTAAAGGACATTTGTAGTTCGATATACGTATATGAATCACGGTAATGTGATAGGACATATATCTATATATATATATATATATATAATATATATATATATATATATATATATTATATGTTGCTACTTTAATACCCTTATATCTTCTCCTAGATTGTATGAAATGTTATATATAGAGTTTTGCACCATTTTTCAGATTCCTTAGCTAGTTTAGAGTTGTAGGATGTCTTAAAATATATGTTCAGATTCTGCATAACATAATTTAAAAGTATACGTATAACGTAGAATGTTAAAAGAGAGAGAGATTAACTTTGTCCATTTGTTTCCCTATTATATCAATGCCTTGCGATAAGAGACCCTGAAGACTCTGCTTTGCTTTCCTAACCTGTCAACATGTTTGATTGGAGATCTCTGTTGTGCTTTGGATTTCTGTCATCGCGTCTGATAGTGTAGTAACCAGATACTTGGCACTTCGTCACAATATATATATATATATGACATTTTTAGACCCGCCACTGCCATACCATCTCAATCGTGACTCTCTTATCAGTTCTATAAACTTTACTAAGCCTTCCCTTTGTTTTATTTCATCATTTTCCAATCTCTTAAGCAGCAATATTCTCATAATCCACCTCAGCATTCTCATTTCTGTACTCTCAAGCTTTACTTCCTCTTTTCTTCTTGGAGCCCTTGTTTCTGCTCCATACATTAACACTGGTCTTATCACTGTGTTATATATCTTGACTTTTAGCTAGATTGGCATTTTCTTATCACATACTACTCTAGCTACCTCCCTCCACTTTCCCCATGCAGCTTTTATCCTACTGTCAACTTCAGCCTCACATCCTCCCTCATGGCTTAAAGTAGATCCTAATTATTTAGACTTTTCTGCCAGTTTTAAAATTGAGCCTCTTCTTTCTTTTATTACTATTCTGTCTCTATCTTCCCTACTGCTCAGCAACACCTCTGTTTTATTCACATTCATCCTTAGAAACTACTGACAATAATTTCTTAATAAGGGAGAACATGCCACGTCTGTACCCCTTTTCATGCTTCAGCCTTCGAGGGTAATAGTCCGAGTCATCATCATCGTACGCTTAACCATCTAATTTTCCTGTAAGCAGAGTCTATTCACCATCGTATCTACCTTTAACAGAGATCTGGAAGTCAACTTAAGATTTCTGCCCAATGAACACTTGGCTTTCATTTTGTCTGTGGTAATTTGAAAGGGACATTCACTCTTAGTTACGAAGAAAGATGGTAGAATGGTATAATGATTCGCTTGCGTGTGCATGCGTGCGTGTGTGTTTGTATTTGCATGTGCGTACGTGTTTTAAACGAACCCGTCTGCAGACATTCAATTAAAGAATGATGAATAGGGGGACGTTTGTTAACAATTCTACATTGTTTGTGAAAATTATTTTGAAAAATTAACCATCACAAACACAAGTCGCGAATAAAACACACACACACACACACTCTCTCTCTCTCTCTCTCTCTCTCTCTCTCTCTCTCTCTCTCTCTCTCTCTCTCTCTCTCTCTGATTAGCGATCTTCTCATTCTATATTTCCCATTACTTTCTGTTATTACTTCTTTCCATTGAACATTAGAATATTCTGTGGAAGATTAAATTTCCAGTCAATGTTCCCTGTGGTGGGCTTGTTCCATATGGATAGGGTCTTCTTCTGAATAATAATAATAATAATAATAATAATAATAATAATAATAATAATAATAATAATAATAATAATAATAATAATATTAATAATAATAATAATAACTTTGAGACTAGAACGGCCCTAGAAAGGCTGAAAAGGCTAAAATATAAACAAGTTCACGAAATCACAAGAAACAGAAAACTTCTTTATTGTATCGAACATCCAGTGTCTAAACATCCTGAAGAAACAAGTGGCCAACGTTACGCATGAGATTTGTGTCAGTGAATTATTATTATCCAATAATTCTCGTTACTCATTGGCATAATGATTACTGACGGACGTGCGAATTCTTAGGGGCAGTTGGGACGGGCAACCAGAAGTCCTGTTCTTGGCCAGGCCCGAAAAAATATGGAAAAAGATAGAAAGGAATTGGGGTTTAAAACATCACTTTTTTATGTATGTCTATTATTATTATTATTATTATTATTATTATTATTATTATTATTATTATTATTATTATTATTATTATTATTATTATTATTGAGAAGATGAACCGTATTCATGTGGATCAAGCCAACCACAGGGTCCAGTGACTTGAAATTCGAGCTTCCAAAGAATATTATGGTGTTCATTAGAAAGAAGTAACAGAAACTAACGGATGAACAGACAGAAGAGATCAGTTACTGGAAAAGAAAAAGTTAAATGGACAAATAAATAAATTAACCTATATTCGTAAAATGTAAGGAAATTATAAAATTCACACCGTTACCCGTTATTTCACGTTGATCTATTTTTACTCCTAGCTTTAAGGAGAAAAAGGTTAGGTTCTTGAATACGCGATGTCAGATTGTGGCCTCTTGGTGTTCAAATGATGCACCCAGATTCTAGGTTAACCTTTTTTACGTTTGCGACGCTAAAGACACACCAAAGCATTCATTTCACCAAGAGAATGTGCACCCATTCTCATAAAAAGCTATTGTGCCACTGTCGCAGAAATAAGATGCAAATGAGTATAGACTTGACTGAAGTTGACGCATTTGGTAGGAGCAGGGTTTAGTCAAAATGATTTGCATCAAATGAATTGACGTGACTCGACTCGACGCAACGCATTTTATGTGAACGCACTCTTTGATAATACATCCTAAAAGTGACAGTTTTCCATTAGCAATTCTGAAGACCTATTTAATTTATCAGCAAAATCCAATATGGCCACCATGTCATGTGTCAAAGTACCCAAGTCGACGTTAGTCTGCGTGTAAAATTTTAACAAAATCGAAGCCGTCGTCTTAAAGTTATGGCAAATATTATATAAACGTGGCTCCGGCAACCTGGCATGCATTAAACTTAATAGCATTCATTTGCCGGCGTAATATCATAAAATATGCAAAATATGACAAATCTCCAGTCAAATGCCAAGTTAGGTGACCATGTCATCAGAATTTCCAAAATACAATTTTTTGGGAATAAAGCTATTGAGGTGTGAAGTTT
>NC_087212.1:43800407-43825407 GCF_015104395.2 Macrobrachium nipponense
AATAATATATATACATTCATACATATATACACGCATATATTTATACATATATATATATACATATGTAAATATATGTGTATGCACATATATGTATGCATACATAGAAAGCAAACCCCCACTACAGTAAATTCAGACCTATGCATGTGGACACGTTACACACACGCAGAATTATAATTAGAAACACATGTACGAATACGCACGTGAATACCCAAATAAAAGCTCATAAATACTCACGAAGTTGACACCTTAAGGCAAAAAAAATAAAGAAAACCAATATTGAAAAAATTAGAGAAATTAAGGTAACATTTCATGCTCGGGTCAACTGAACGAATTAACAACCCCGTGATTATTATGCAGCCTTGGATGTTTGTCACCGATATAATCAGCTGTGACACTGGGGGAGCAGGAAGGAGGGGGTTTATGTTGGGGCGGTGGGTTGGGGGAGGGGGGCATGAAAAATTGGGAGAGGTCGATCCGATCCTTGATTTCTCAAGAGTGGGATGCCTGGAGCGAGTGTCCTTAAGGTGTCACCTCCTTCTGCGCTTCAGGGAGCCATGTGCTTCTGAGAATTTCCTGCCATTTTCAGTTATGGCTGGTACCAGGTCTAGACTTGTGTCGAATTACAGGCGACTTTCAAGACAAAGATTTTATTTTATTTTACTTTTTTTCTTCAAAGCGAGATGGAATACTGAAGATGAAGCCTGTGGTTTCGTCTGTTTTACCCCTTTTTTTCCCTTTTGGGCAGCCGTCGAACTGCAGTCCCATAGGTCCTTTATTGCTCACACCAATGTACTCTTGAAGTCTCCCTGAGTAGTGCTACTCTGTAATAATTCTTCTTGCATTTTCATAATTTAAAGTTTTATCTATTTATATATTGATTTGTTAGTTTTTCTTTTTTAAAACGTGATCTCTTCTTTCTTCATTTCCCTTTACCTCTTGTTATTTCTTTCTTATGAAAACCATATTCTTTGGAAGCTTTAATTTCAAGTCAATGGCCCCTTTCGTGGGTTTGTTCCATATGGATAGATAGGTTTCCTCATGCGGAGGATAATGTTAATATTTGTCTCATCCCGCATTCTCTGAACTTCAGCGATTTTTCCAGCCCTTTCAGCAGTTCCTTCGTCTTGAATCTCAGTATCCTTTTGTGTGAGGGACGCCTTTGTTTCAAGTTTATTGGTTGTTTTGTCTATTGCAGACAAGTGTTTCATGAAATGTAAACATCCTCTTTAATAAGAACTAGGGAACTTTCTCTCTCTCTCTCTCTCTCTCTCTCTCTCTCTCTCTCTCTCTCTCATGTTCATAAAATAAAATAAAGTCTAATTATGTTTTCAATGGACTTCACGTACAGATCTAAATTTGATATATAGTGACGTCACGGATGACGTCACCGATGGTTACATTTGTTGCCTGAGTTTGTACGAACGCAAATGAGGTTTAGTTTTTCCGTGACGTCAGTTATGACGTCATTGTATATTTTTTTAACGGGAAAGTACATTCAAAGTAATTTGTTACTCTCATTTTGTCCTTCAGGAGGCTATATTTTGATTACATTTAAAGTAATTTGGTAATATTATTGTTTTTTTTCAGGGGAATACATTTTGATTATATTTGAATATGTCTTTCAGTTTGTCCTTCAGGCGATTACATTTTGATTACGTTTAAAGTAATTTGTTACTTTTGTGTTGTTCTTCAGGTGAATTTTTTTTATTACATTTAAAGTTATTTGTTACTTTTATTCTTTTTTCGGTAGATTACATTTTGATTACATTTAAAGTAATATGTTACTCTTATTTTGTTCTTCAAGGGATTACATTGCTTCGGGGAATGATATAGGCCAGGCCACCACCGGGTTGTGATTAAAGCTTCATGGGTCGCGGCTCATACAATATTATACCGAGACCACCGTAAGTTAGATCTATTTTCGGTGGCCTCGATTACACGATGTACAGAAAGCTCGATTCATTTAACAGCTTTTACTCGATACCTTGCTAAGAAGTGGTTATGATCTTGAGCTGTACTGATAGTTGAGGTATTCACCATCCTCTTTATTTAGTGGAGTATCTTAGTTTTCTATTTATTTATCTATTTATCTATTGCTTTATTTATTGCTTTGTTGATGGGAGTATCTTAAACTTTGCTTCACTTTACTGGTTTGCTTTATTGGTTGGTATATCTTCAATATCGCTTTATTTTAATGAATGAAGTATTTTAAATTTTCTTTGCTTTATTGACTGGAGTATCCTGAATTTTTTTTTTTTTTTATTAATTGTAGTGCTTTTTGTTTGCTTTATTGATTGGATTTTCTTAAATTTTGCTTTGTTTTATGAATTGCAGTACTTTCTATTTGCTTTGTTGATTGGAGTAGCTTCACTGTTTCTTTGTGTTATAGATTGTAGTATTTTAATTATTGGAGTACCTTCAATCTGGCTCTGCCGCACTGATTGGAGTATCTTTAACTTTGCTTTATACTTTGCCTTGCCCTGTTTATTATATATACATACATACATACATACAACATACATACATACATACATACATACATACATACCTATACATACATCCATACACACACCCATATATATAATTTGTATATATATATATATATATATATATATATATATATATATATATATATATATGTATAATAAGTGTGTGTGTGTGTGTGTGTGTGTGTGTGTGTGTGTATTATGATAATATGTATTATATAATATATGTATAAATAGTGATATATATACGTGTCTATATATACACATACACACATATACATACATATATAGCGCGCGCTCACACACGCAGACACTCATATATTCATGTGTGTGTGTTTTTATTAGGTTGAAGGCATGAATACCAGTACATTCTAGCTTCATCCATAACGGAATTCATAAAACATGAAGTCAGCAATGTTGCATAAGGAAGCATCAAGAGAAGTCGGAAGTGCCAGCTCTTGCAATAACCGATACTAAAGGTCGGACAAATATTCGCCGCCTATGACATTGCGAAACCAACTTTTAATCCGTGATTTATGTCAGACCTGTCAGGCGAATGCCTTCGGCCATAATTGCGTCAAAAATAAGTAAAAACAAGAGCGAATAGGTTGACAAATAATCTTGTGAAAGGTTTTCTCTTACGTAACCTATGACCCACTGACATATCATCACTAAGAAGTTACCAGTTAAAAAAGAGACTTCATATTGATATTTACCTTCTCATTATATGCCCTTATTTCTACTTACCTCAGGACGTCATCCGTGACGTCACTGATGACGCCATCAATTTCGCCGCTGGAACGGGCAAAGGTTGCGTTCGATTCCCTCGCGCAGCGGCGCTGGTGCCTCCGTGACGTCAGCGATGACGTCACTACAATCGATTCGCCTGATTATGGGAAAAGTTGGGGATTACGAGATTGTTGGAGGTTGAAAAGAGCGATATTTCTTCTCGGTTCTCATTAGAGTTGATTGCGATTTATGCCTGTAAGCTCTTGGCTTTAAATGAGTGATTTAAAAGATAATATAATTATATAATTACGTCCTATAATTATAATTATAGGATTACTTCCTATACTACGGTAGATTATACAAGAAATAGCGCAAGAGTTGACTGGAATCTTTGCAAGTAAGGCCTTGCCTGTAAAGGAGTTATTTAAAAGATAATATAATTCTATAATTACGTCTTCTAATTATTTAGTTATTTTCCTACACCATTACGTCGAAGGACAAATAACAAATAGAAGCAAAAGTCCTTTTGCATATTTGTTAAGAAACTACAAGAAATCCTTTGATATTTAATTTCCAGGACATGTTCTGGAAAGGAACATAGGAATACAATTTGAATTTAAAAGCAATTTTTAATGTTTCTGGAACTAAATATGGTGGTTCACAATAGGAATCAAAGATACTATAGAGTACATTATAGTATCTTTGATAGGAAATGAGATACAAGTGTTTTGGAATAGGAATGCAAGCTAGGAATACCTACACCACATTCATAAAACCAGCGTAGTATATAAGCATATTATTTTCAATTTATTCCTTAACTTACTTTTTCGTATATTTAGTACATCCTTCTGTTTAAATGAATTTCTGTTTACTTTTCTGAAACTGAATATGATTTGGCTCAATAGGGAATGATATATAATTGTTTGCAAGGATAAAATCTGCAATATATTTAACACTCTACTTTCAGTTTATTCCTTAATTTACTTTTAAATTGATTTCATGAATCCTTTTGTTTATCTTTTAATTTTTAAATTAGAAATTCTGGGTCAAAATTAGGTCAAGGAGATATAAGGTTAAAAAATTCTGGGTCAGAAGTATATCCAGTAGATGTAAAATAAAGAAAGTCTGGGTGAAAAGTAGATTGAGGAGATGTAAAGTAAAGAAAATCTGGGTCAAAAGTAGATCAAGGAAATGTAAAGTAGAGAAAAGTCTGGGTCAGAAGTAGATTAAGGAGAGGTAATGTAAAGACATTCTGGGTCAGAAGTAGATCAAGGAGATGTAAAGTAAACGCTGTCAGGTAATGAGTTCTCTATTGCTGTGGCATATCTTCAGTTTCCGTGACAAGAGCACAAGTCTAAATGATAACAACAACCGTCGTGTGTTTTTGCACGACGCGAGGAGACTGCTGACTCACAACCTTATCGTGCTGTTATCATCAGAAGGTGTCCAGTTGTACCGTCAGACCTGAAATGCGTTTTACTCCTGATAGCAATCTGCTTATTTCGTCATGAGATCGAGGCCGATTCAACAAGTGCGCAACTCTGAAGGTTTCGAGGAAACTGGGACACGTTTCCTTGTCTCAGACAAAAAAAAAAAAAAAAAAAAAAAAAAAAAAAAAAAAAAAAAAACTATTTGCGGTTCAAGTTGTGGCGTCTGGTATGTTTTTTAAATGATGATCTAAAGCGATGGTGGTATAGATAGATATAAATATAGATACTGATATAGAAATAAAAGGAGACGTGCACGCACCATGTGTGTGTGTATATATACATATATATATATATATATATATATATATATACGTATATTATATATCTTATATATAAAGCTGACGATCGGAGTATGTTTGCGTATACCTATTCGCTATAGACTGCGAAACTACTGGACCGAATTAAACCAAAGTCGGACCTACCTTATGTAGGTTTTATAGGGGTATGATTTTTACCCGGGTATCGTTTTGATCCGGATATCCGGCTATGCATACTTCTTTATCATTATTCTTAGAGAGAAAAATAAAGCGTTATTATATTCAGAACTTTTCACGAGGATTCCAGAAATGCTCTTACTTTTCTCCTGCGATAAAAAAAAGGCAAAAAAAAAAAAAAAATTATATTTCGGTTCGAACAACGCCGGCGTACGGTTACCTCTTGCCAGGCCGGCTAGTTTTATAATATATAATATATATATTTATTTAGATAAGTCTTAATATATATACCATTTATATTATATATATAACATATACATAATATACATATGTATATATATATATATATATATATATATATATATATATATATATATATATCAGTGAGTTACTTGCAGGAAACTTCATCAGTCTGTGTAATTTCCATAGAAACTGACGCGCGAGAGTCGGATGAAAACTTCGACGTAGTGAGGATTCCTGCGAGAAATTCATCGATGCCACTAAAGCAACTGCTTTTAATAGAAACTGTTTAAAAGACAAGCGCCTCAGTGGCGTGATCGGTATGGTCTTGACCTGCCACCTCGGTGGCCACGAGTTCGATTCTCGGGCATTCCATTGAAGTGTGAGAGACGTGTATTTCTGGCGATAGATGTTCACTCTCGACGTGGTTCGGAAGTCACGTAAAGGCCTTGGTCCAGTTGCTGAATAACCACTGGTTCCGTGCAACGTAAAAACATCATACAGACAGATGTATGTTTATTATATATGTAATATATATGTATATATATATATACTATGTATTTATGTATGTATGTATGCATATATATATTATATTATATATATATTATATATATATATTTATATATATATATATATATATATATATATATAATATATACAGTCATTGTCACTTTTTTACGCAACTACCAGATTCATAATCCATGAATAAAGATAAAGTGGGATTGGAATGGTCTAGTGGACAGCAACAACCCAATGAGGAGGGAGCAAAAGAAATAATGCAATAGCTTAAACCTAATTTATTATACATTAATGTTATATACAGTAATTACAATGAGAATGAGCCCAGGTTTTGGGAAGCAGAGAGACATCACAAATGATCATTGCCATAAATTACAAATAAATTCAGATAACTTAACAATGACAAATAAATTCACATAATTTTAAGTTCAGCTAAAGGATTGATACAATGAGCAGAATACACTAACAAAGTAAACAGACAGCAGCAGTAAATAAAACAGTTAAAAAATAATACACTTTTCATGACCAATATCAATTGTTCATCTCAAATTACAATATTAAAAGCCATACTCTCGCTCCTCACTAAATTGCAAGAGGTAATACTGAATTAATACATAACCAGGTAATGAACCATCATAAACAAAGTTAAATAAACCATAATTACTCAAGAGTCATACACTGCTTCTCCAACTTATCAATATTGAAATATCATAAACAGAGTAATCATCCAGAACCACAATCCACGATCCCGGAGCACGACCATCGTACACTGTACGGTAGCGACCAGCACTACAGTGTCGCTGCGACAGCCCTTCGCTGCCCAGAAGAACATTTCTTAAAAACTGGTAGCCAAGGTTTGGTCACCATCTCGACCTCGGGAGCCGGGTTGACGTCAGGTGACCCACACACTGACGAAGACAAACACTAAGAAACGAACGTAACTTCGCCTCTTCACACAAAACACAGAAGTGCAGGTTAACAACTGAAACATGGCAGTTTCAAATTAACTGAAAGCCTAACAATATATATATAGTATATATATATATATATATATATATATATATATATAATAAGCTGGTCCCGGATTGGAAGACGGCGATACCAAATTCATTATGCCCGGAGGTCGGGGGAGAGATCATGATAGTGAAACGTGTTGTTAGTTTCCCGTAGACTCTTAGTTAAAAAAACACACACACATTGATACTCGTCATCAATATTATTCTCATTATCATTACATTATTATCGCCTACATCATATCCATCACGACTGTCATTAAAACTAACAGTATCATCACCAGCATCATCATCTTCCCAATAATGTACATTATTCTGGTGCTCATTATCATCAGTTCATTTTTCATTGCGGTGTCTGGTGAGAGCTTTTGTTTTGCCGACACTGCCAAGTGATCTGTCATTTTTGTGGCAAATCTAGCGATTAATTTGTCTACTGTCATGAAAAATAAGAGGATTTCGTTTCATCAAAGAGAGAGAGAGAGAGAGAGGAGAGAGAGACGAGAGACGACGAGGAGGAGAAGAGAAGCGGGAATAGACGAGAGCATTCGTACGAATAAATTATTACGGGGCATTTTTTGAAAGTTTATCCGTATATTGTGGAGCATTAATGAAATTTGTGGATATATTATATATATATAATGTTTATATATATATAATATTAATATTTATAGTATATAATATGATATATATATTATAATTAATTATAGTTATATAATTATATTATATATTATTATATATATATATTAGAGAAGACGAGAGAGAGAGAAGAGAGGAACTATAAAGAGAGCATCAATACAGAAAAATTCGTTTGGTGCGTTTGTTGAAAAGGATCGATATGATATGGAGAATAAATCGAAACACGAAACGAATTCAGGAAGAGAGAGAGAGAGAGAGAGAGAGAGAGAGAGAGAGAGAGAGAGAGGAGAGGAGGATGACCTCGGGTTAACATTGTAAATTGTTCAAGTCGTCTTCTTAGGAACACCATCAAATGATAACAACAGTAATTGGAAAGGTTGGAAGGTCCGGGGGTTGGTATTAAGGTTGGTTGGTAATAAGGGATTGCGGGTATAGGGGTGGGGGAGGGGAAGGTAGCAAAGGACTATTGTCACCCCACCCCCCTCTTCTCCAATAAGTGCGATGCCCTAGCTACTAATATTGACGAATCTGGAGAACTGACCTTTACCATTTTCGAAAAGGGGAGAATGAGACTGGAAAGGAAATTTCCTTAGATTTTCCTCCAATATTTCGTCAGAACGCTCATTGATTTGTGAGAATAAAATGCCCTTTCAAGCCTGCGCTCTTTATTGCATAAATTGGACAACGGCTGATTATGAAATCGTATGGATAGGGAATTGCTTGAGCAGAATAAACACCGCGATCAATATGCTACGTGGTAACTCTTGGCCGTCAGCTGCGTGCCGGGAGGCACCGCGCGTATATATAAGCTCGGGGGAGGCGCGAGGCAGCGGAGAAACCGTGGGCAGGTCGTGTCGTGTAGTCATTAGTGTCGGTGGACTGCTCTGGGCAGCTCTCGCTTGCTGCAGCTGAGCACAGAATTTCCATTTCTGACACCTGCAGCAGGTTTTGTTTGTTTTGGGAGGCATTTTGCCGCAAGAAATATAATTATTCATCCCGTTGCCGCTCGTTACCGAAGTTTTCTTACGGCCACTGTGTGATCTCTCGAGGAATCAGCACTTGAAGGACGCGTTTTGACGTTGTCGTAAGAGAAAGTCATTTTTAAAAGAGCAGAGCAACTGGTTATTGTTGTATAGCAGCCTGACCTGCTTGAAGCCAGCAGCATCCCTTCAGCACCGCACAGTTGACCAAGCACAGCCGCGCGCACAGCACAGAAGAAAGGTTTACCTTTTGTCACGTTCCCTTTGCTAATTACCCACATCCATCAATCGTTTCCTCCCTCCGAGGGGGAGAAAGGAGTAGCCAAGACGAAGGGCCAACCACAGGACGCCAACCGCAACAACGTCCCGGCAAAGATGAGGTACGAGGATCCCTTCGACGTTGACGCCTTCATCAACAACCTCCTCTTCCTGAAGAAGTACCCGGGGAAGAACGTGAGTGTCAATTCTTTCGGCCTGTTCTTAAGAGTAAGGGCGGGGAAGGGGGTCGTCTGTAGTCTTTTGTTGCTGATGAAATCCTTATGGTTTGGGGATCGTCAGTATTAGAAGTTCTCTCTCTCTCTCTCTCTCTCTCTCTCTCTCTCTCTCTCTCTCTCTCTCTTACGAATTTATAACCTGTGGCGTTTGGGAAGCGTTTAAATCTCTTCAATACAAATTTCATATCTAAATCATTATACATATTTTATCCGGTGAGGAAACAATAAAACATAATTGTCATTTTTTAGATATGTAATGTCGAATTCTTATTTGCATTGGGTCTGTAATGTCCAATTCTTATTTGCATTGGGTCTATAATGTCAAATTATTTGCCTTGGGTCTAAATATCGAATTCTTATTTGCATTGGGTCTATAATGTCGAATTCTTATTTCCATTGGATCTATAATGGCGAATTCTTGTTTGTATTGGGATTAATGGGCCAAATGATCTTCCTTTGGAATAATCGTACATCCTAAAACATTAATATTAAATAACTTTATATTCCCAAGAGATCTGCAGATAATCAATATGACTTCCCATTACCCCATTATTAGTCAAATTCTGATAAGAGAGACAATATGAAACAGGCACAGATTTACCAACAGATCCTAATTACCCATATTTCTCCATGTTTCCTTACATATAAGTATTACCAATGCATTCATTTTGAACTCTATTATATACGCGTTCTCCATCCTATGTATTACGTAAAGAAACGATTAAACTACTATTACCATAATCTTCGCCATTACACGTTTCTGTATTAACCTTTTATTTAATTATCAGGAACAATGATGTATTTAACTATTCGCTTGCATTATTAGCATATGTTTTGTGTTATATATGTAGCTCTGATTCTCGAAGTTCACATAGATCTTCTTCAAATAAGAAATGACGTTCAGGAAAATTCATTGTTTACGAAACAGGTTGGCAGACATCCAATTAAACGAGTGAATAGTGAGTTGCATTTCCAACACGTAAACCTTCTTTATCTCGTCATATTGATATTTGTAGAATATGGGCATCATTGATTCTTTATTGATTTATGGTCACTAAAACTGGCGGCACTTAACCCGTAGAGAATGGATATATTCCAGGAGATTCACAGAAATTGTGTTTGGTGATCTAAAGGACATAGGTTTCTTTTCCCTATGTACAATTGAACATTGTATATACGTTTGTTTCTCTAATTTCTCAGTTATACATTTAAAAATCTCACATTATAAAGCACAGGTTTATTTTGCCTTATGTTCACGATTAAACATTATATGCCTTGATTCATTTCTGATTAGGTTTTTAAATTATCTTCGTCTCTCTTTTAATTTACTGCTTTTTCCTTTCATTTTTTCATTTTATTTAAGTTTCTTCATTCCCACATTATGCCATGTTTCCTTATTTCTCTCCCATCTTCACTTTTGTTCGGTTATTCTCCATTTGCATAAGTATTCCGAGGTTTGATGACGGGTCTTTACGTTTTTTTTTATTTTTCAACTCATAGATTGCTTCATCAGGTATTAACCCTGTATGTATCCACCATTGGCTCCTTGGCCCTTGGGGAACAAAGTATTATATACACCTATATCTATTATTAATATAATTTGCCGGCCACTCAATATAGAAATAAGTGTATATAATACCGTTTTATTACACCATTTCCACCCATGTACTTTTGTCAAAATATTTTTGTTCATTCATTCAAGTCTTTTTTCATGGTGATATTTTCCACTGGTACAAGAATAAAAAGGACTTTTCCTATATTCACTGCCTAGGTCACCTAACCTTGTCATTTTTCCACTAAGGCATTTTATGAGCTTTGTGTCATAATGGTTTTTTTTTGTAGTTTTTAATGATTCTCTAGTGTTTCTCTTCATTGTTATTGTTAAATCTGTTTTTGTTTTAATTAGAAGGATTTTGCAAGAGTTTTTTAAATATGTTCAAGGTATATATTATATATATATATATATATATATATATATATATATATGTGTGTGTGTGTGTGTGTGTGTGTGTGTGTGTGTGCGTGTGCGTCTTTGTGATAAAATATATGTATGTACGTATATATGTCTTCGGGGATGCGCACAGGTCGTTGAAAAGCACACGCATACTTTGAATTAATTTAGAAGGATATAGCTATTATAGAGACGAAACTACGTTCGTGTATGGTACGACCATACGAATGTGCTGTCACGTGTAAGCCTTGTTAAAGGAATGGGCCTCCACACAATGCGGTTGTCATTTCTCCTGATTAGGGAAGATTAGGTAGGGTACTGTGTATGGTATGTAGGCTACAACCCGTATCACGAGAGAGAGAGAGAGAGAGAGAGAGAGAGAGAGAGAGAGGTCATTTTAGTGGCGTTAGGTAACCAGGATATTGTAACGTCCAGCAGATCTCTCTCTCTCTCTCTCTCTCTCTCTCTCTCTCTCTCTCTCTCACTCTCTCTCTCTTTTACATACCAAAGTACAGTCCATTGATATTTTTTTGTAGTCTTGGGGTGTTGAAAATAAAGTGCTTAGCTTCACAAATTATTGTAACTTTCATCTTGAATGAAAGTTTTCCAGCAATGAGACAAAAAAGGTACATATTTGTCTTTGTGTATTACTTAAATATCTGAGTTTTATTTCAAGAAATTCGTATTAATATTATTTTATCAATTTATTTTGTAATTATTTTTCAATCTTTATTAGACAAACAATACCAGTTTGCAGGGTCGTATATATACTTCTCTTTGTCAGAGCGAAGTCTCCTTTTCCTGTCGTAATATTTACGCCTATGTATGCCTATTCTTTCGTTGATTGTTTCACTTGCTAATCACCACCCCCTCCCCCAACAGGCGCCAGAAATCGTAATCAAATAAAACCTTGAAAATCACACGCCAAAATCCACTTGGGCGCCTCGTGCTTTTGAATAATAACCGCTGACCTTCAAGTGGCAACGCCGTGATCGAAACGGTGTTGCCCACGCTTGGGTCAAAAAGATTTTCTTCAGTTATTGAATGGGATTCCTGGGGTCGTGATTGTTTGGAGGTTACGTCAGTCGTTCCTTTGTTTGGCGCTTGGCAACGCATCCTACGTCCTAAATCCTACCATTATCCAGAGTTAGGATGTTGTGACCCCTGGCAACGAACTAAAACATCCTAGCTATCCTCAGTTAGGATGTTTCAACCTCGTGTAGCGAACAAAAGCAGTATAAAAGCAGCATTACAGTGGCATGACGATGGTAGATGACATATGTCAAGCGAAAGGGTAGGTTGAGGTTTTACCCTTATAAAGGCTCTCATCTCTTCTTTTTCTCTTCTTCTTCTTCTTCTTCTTCTGTTGTGGACAACGTGAGGATCGTCTTCTTCTTTTTTTCTTCTTCTTCTCTGCTGTGGACAACCTGAGGATCTTCTTCTACTTCTTCTTCTTCTTCTTCTTCTTTGTTGTGGACAACCAGAGGAGTTAGCGAGTGCTTGCATGAACCCTCAAGTGACGGGGCGAGGGAGAGAGAGAGGGGAGAATAAGGGAGAGGAGAGGGGGCGTGTTTGGAGAGAGGCAACTCCATCCACGTCTCTGTGGCAGCAATGAGGGAAAGTGGGCAGGGGAAGAGAGAAAGAGAGAGAGAGAGAGAGAGAGAGAGAGAGAGAGATGGATCAATGCAAACACGGGACTCCGCCCCCCGGTTCCCTCTTCCCCCAACCCCCTCTCCCTCTTTCTGCTTGCCCCTCCCATCAAGGGGCTCAGCTGATTGGTCCTTGAAAGCAGAACGGGTGAACTTTTCAAATGCCCCTGATTTCATTCTTCGCTTTAAAAGGCTTATGAGAGGATTTTTTTTTTCTCAGAGATTCAGGGTCGGTGTAGTGCAGAGTTTGACTCTCGTTTTGATAAAGGCAAGTTTTGGTAAACGTTTCTATTGATGAAGCTTCTTTTCGATAAACAGTTGTTCTGATAAGCTCTGGTTTTGATAAGCTCTCGTTTTGGTAAACTCCCGATTTCATAAACTCTCGTTTTGATAAACTCGTTTTTGGTAAATTTTCGTTTTGGTAAACTCCCGTTTTGGTAAACTTCCGTTTTGATAAGCTCTCGTTTTGATAACCTCTCGTTTCGGTAAACTCTCGTTGGGGCAAACTCTTGTTTTGGTAAAGTCCCGGTTTCATAAACTCTCGTTTTGATAAACTCGTTTTTGGTACATTTTCGTTTTGGTAAACTCCCGTTTTGGTAAACTTCCGTTTTGATAAGCTCTCGTTTTGATAACCTCTCGTTTCGGTAAACTCCCGTTTTGGCAAACTCGTTTTGGTAAACTCCCGGTTTCATAAACTCTCGTTTTGGTAAACTTTCGTTTTGATAAGCTCCCGTTTTGGTAAACTCTCGTTTTTGGTAAACTCTCCTTTTGGTAAACTCGTTTTTTGTAAACTCTCGTTTTGGTATACTCTCGTTTTGATAAAAACGGTTTGCTAAACTCATTATGATAAGCTAAAATGAAATTAATGTTATCAAGTGTGATTTCAGTTTCATGGTGGAATGTATAATCTCTTGCGCATATATTAGCGCCTGTGCTGATACGAATATTAAGAATCTCTCTCTCTTCTCTCTCTCTCTCTCTCTCTCTTTGTGTGGCAGTGGCGACAACCATTATATGAATATTGAGAATTCTCTCTCTCTCTCTCTCTCTCTCTGTGCGTGTCGAATTCTCTCCATATTTCATTATCCTCTCCGGATATCTTCCCCGCCCCCCAACCCCCGTTCTTCATTATGCATTCATTATGAAGACAGTCATTCGCTGTCTTTATCAGTCTTCATTATAGTCGAAGTGAAGTTCTTATCCTCCCTCATTAAATGTCGGTCTCCTGAGAGAGAGAGAGAGAGAGAGAGAGAGAGGAATTGTCGTTACTGAAAATCTTATTGAGAAAAATAAAAATTTGAAATGTGTTAAAGCATTTATTCGCAGTAAAATACAAAACATAAGAATTATTATCAGAGAGAGAGAGAGAGAGAGAGAGAGAGAGAGAGAGATGAGAGAGAGAGGTGATCATGTAAGGTCTTATTTGAATTTACGATAGGGACAGCAGTGAATAGTCATCTTAGAGAGAACCCTTACCTTACATCTTGTTCGGGTTGCCCCAGGTCCCTCAGTGTGAGGCACCTCTAATGTCTACCAGAGAGTTGCTAGTACATCTTCCGGTATATTTGTCATCTTCCAATCTTGGATGGTCTGGGATGCAGTTTAGATATTTCGAGCTTATTCTTAAACATCTACGCTCACTCCTGATATATTCCTCAGATGAGCTGGCAACGCATTGAATAGACGCTGCATTATCGATGCTGGTGCGTAGTGGATTAATGTCCTGTGTGCTTTCCTTATTTTTCCTGGTATAGTTTTGGGCACTATTAATCTACCTCTGCTTGCTCTTTCTGATATTTTTTAGTTCCATGATATTTTCTGCTATTCCTTCTATCTGTTTCCATGCCTGAATTATCATGTAGCGTTTCTCTTCTCCTTTCTAGACTATATAATTTTAAGAATTGTAGTCTTTCCCAGTAGTCTAGGTCCTTAACTTCTTCTATTCTAGCTGTAAAGGACCGTTTGTACATCTCTATTTGTGCAATATCCTTTTGATAGTGTGGGTACCATATCATATTGCAATATTCAAGTGGACTACGAAACATATGTTTTATAAAGCATAATCATGTGTTCAGCTGTTCTTGTTTTGAAGTGCCGTAACAACATTCCCATTTTTGCTTTACATTTTGCCAACAGAGTTGCTATTTGATCATTGCATAACATGTCCTATCATCATCACACCAAGGTCTTTAACTGCTTCCTTATTTGTGATGGTCTCATTATTAGGTCCCTTATATGCATATAGCTTTCTTTCTCTGTCTCCATAATTATTGATTCAAATTTATCAGAGTTAATACCATCCTATTTACCTCTGCCCAATCATATACTTTGTTAAGGTCTCTTTGTAGAGCGTTCCTATCTTCATCACAAGTATTTCTCTACTTATCTTGTGTCATCTGCGAAACTACTCACTACCGAATCCTTAAACATTATTGTCTATGTCTTCAATCATAATAACAAACAGTATTGCAGCTAACACCGTGGGTACTTGCGGCACACCGGATATTACCTTGGCTTCATCCGATTTCTCGTCGTTTGCAATAACTATCTGTTTTCTGTTGTGTAAAAATTCTTTTAAACCATCTTCCTACTTTATCCACGATATTGTGTTTTCTAATTTTCTTCGCTAATATATTTATGGTCTACTTTATCAAAAGCTTTTGCAAAGTCTAAAATAAACCACATCTGTTTCATTTCCGCTTTTCATATATTTTTTAATATGTTTTCACGGTGGACTAACAGTTGGGTTTGTGTACTTTTTCCGGGTACGAAACCATGTTGTCCTTTATTAAACAAATTATTTTTTATTAAAATGTTTCATAATATTTTTCTTCATTACCCTTTCATACACTTTCATAATATGTGATGTTAGACTCACAGGCTATAATTACTTGCCTCTAGTCTTGATCCACTTTTGAAAGTAGGGGTAATATATGCTAATTTGTGCTCATCATATATCTTGCCTGTATCTACACTTTGTCTTAATAATATTGCAAGTGGCTTTGCGATAGAATGAACTACTTTCTTAACAAAATAGCAGGAATTCCATCAGGCCCTGCAGCAGCTCCATTTTTAATTTCATTAATAGCCTGCACAATATCAGCTTCATTATATCTATGTCAGCTAAATATTCACTATTTCATCCCTTACTTCTATATCATTATCTTCATTATCTATTCTAGGGGTGAATTCTTTCTTATATCGTTCTGCCAGTATGTTGCAAATTTCCTTTTTTTCATTCGTTAATCTCCCTTCAATTCTCAGAGGGCCTATTTCTATTCTTCTTTTATTCATCTTCTTCGCATATGAGTATAATAGTTTTGGGGTTTTGCTTGATATTTAATAGGGTTTTTTCTTCCAAGTCCCGTTTTTCATTTTTTCTTTTGATTGTATAATCTTTTGTTCTGCATTTTCTATCTTACTTTTTAGTTCTATAACTTTCCATGCATTTTTTTCTTTTGCAAGACCTTTTTCCTTTCCACTTTCTGATTTTCTGGAACAAGATCCTTCTGTCTCTTGGTATGCATGAATGATGTTTACTTTTCTTCTTCGGTATATATTTTTCCACTATTATCTCCAATATTTATATAATATCTCCGTATTTACCCTTATGTCATCACTTACGAAAATGTTATCCCAATCTTTGTTTAATTCTTCATTAATTTCTGACCATTTTATATTTTTTTTTTTTTTACTGTAGAAGTTGTATTTTCCATATCCTTCCCACTTTTTTCATTTCTTGCTTATCTCTATTTTCACTTGCTTTGGAATGAACTGTTAATTCTATGACATTATGGTCTGAAATACTCGCATTATAAACTATTATTTCTTTAACATAATTCATCTCGTTCACAATACTAGGTCTAAAGTATTTTCCTTTCTTGTTGGCAGGTGATTTATTTGTTGAATGTTTGTATTCTAGTAGCATATCTAATAGCTTTTCAAATTGCCTCTTATCTTCTGCACTACTATTACTTCTCTTTTTTATATGTATAAGTACAACCACATAACTCCTATTCGTTCTTTCCATTCTACGAAAGGAAATTGAAGTCACCAGATAGGAGAAATAGTCCAGTCCTTGTGATTTCTACATATATCATCCAATTTTTCAATTATTAAGTCAAACTCTTTAGTATTAGGAGGTCTATATATTACTATGTTCATCAATTTTTCAGATTCAAATTCTACCGCTATTAGTTCACATTCTGAGTTACTATATTTCTCATATATTTTTCCTTGTTTTTTGTCTTTCCCATATATTGCGGTTCCCCCTTGATTCCTATTTTTCTATCTGATCTATAAGTTTTGGAACCCTTTTTATTTGATCATCATTCCCAGTCTCTTGGGAATACCAGGTTTCACTTATATTCATTATATCTATTTTCTTTTCATTTTTGGGTTAGTTCTTCTAAGTACTCTATTTTTTCTTTTTCTTTGAAAAGGTATGTATACAACCCATCGCATTCATCACTATGATGGTTTGCGTGTTTTCTCCTTCATTTAATATTGGTGGTAATAGGGATTTTCCCATGTCTCTTTCCTGTTCTGGTATGTTGTTCTTTTTTTCATTTCCAGAAATTCTGACATTAAAAAATCCAACTTTTCCATAATATTTGATCTTCCTTCATCATATTATTCATTTTGTGTCTGAATCTGCAATTTTCTCCGTTTCTGCAATATCCCCTCTTGCATAATAAATACAGTTATTATCTCTTGAGTAGAATTTCGGAGCTGATGCTTTGAAATTTTTTGCTGACACCTCTGCATATCTCATTGGTGGTTTGCTTTTCTCTTTTACCTGATATTCTTGATTTCTCTCTTTATTTGTTTCTTTCTTATGATTGGATTTTTTTACTTGGTTGGTTATTTATTTGATTATGATTCCATGGCTACAGGGTGCATATATTTGCATTTTTTTGTCGAACTTACATCCTTTTCCTTCTTTTAGGTTTTTTACATATTTTTGGATGCAGATCTCTGCAATCATCCCCATAGAGAGAGAGAGAGAGAGAGAGAGAGATAACCATGTAAAGTCTTATTTGAGTTTACGATTGTGGCAGATTTTGAAGTCATATTTTAGAGAGAGAGAGAGAGTGAGAGAGAGAGAGAGCTTTTACTCCGTCGTTCGTCTATTTCACTTTCCGGACCGCTGTGAAACGACGCCGCACATATCTGATGTTTGTGGAAATTCTTGTGTGGGTTAAAAATGCATCCCATTCTGATGAACTCGGAGTACGTTTGCATCATGGCTATTTTCTGGTCTGACGGAATTTCGTTTTTTTTCCGGTTTTTAGTGGGCCGCAGAATATTTATTTTGTATTTCTCCTCGAACGATAATAATGGTATTAGACTTCGAATAGGATTCTGGCAATCATCCTATCAAAGCGACAGGAGGACTGAAGTTATTTTAACAATGCCGAGGATTGGTCACTGCTGACTGACACAGTTTTCTTCTCGGTGGTGGTAGCGCTCCAGTGTGTGTTCGTTGTGACAGCTCTTTGACAGTTGAGCATATTCTGGTTCACTGCGCCAGGTATGTCAATGAGAGGCGGATGTTAAACCGTCTATTTATTCTAGAAGGTAAAACCATGACTGAAATTTTAGGATTTGATTTGTTTAAAGGCTTGTGATTTTTATAAAAATTTGTATTCTTTTTATTTTATTTATGGCAGTTTTTAATTCCATTCGAAATCATATCTCGATTTTACCGTTTTAAACATTGATCTTTAGAGCATCTATTTTAAACTCATTATTTATATCATTTTCATTAAACTCATCATTTATATAAATACCATTTTCATTCCATGTCATCTTAGCGCTGAATGACCTTGTGGGTCCCAGCGCTTGGCTTTATGCCTTTATCACATATTCCATTCCATTCCATTCCAATGCTCCTATGACAACGTTTATGCGGCGTTTTTGATGTGTCTTAGCCTTATCTGCCATGCTTGGTGTTAAACCTGTATTGTATGTGAGCCTATATTGTGTGTTTTCAGTTTCAACCAAATTATTATCAGCTATTTTATGAGCGCGATTGTTCAGTTTATTTTTGCATCTAATAGTATTTGTTTTATTATTAAAACAAATTTTTGTCCTCAGCAATTTTGCGAGTGTAATTGTTCACTTTTAATTTATATCTAACAATGTTCTCTCTCTCTCTCTCTCTCTCTCTCTCTCTCTCTCTCTCTCTCTCTCTCTCTCTCTGTGAAGTCATTTAGCTCAGAAAGTAAGAAGGTTTGAAAGGTGTAACAGTAGGAAAACCTCGCGGTTGCACCATTGGTTAATTGTTTGGAGAGTGTGGAAAGTAAAACGGATGAAAAAGACTATTAACGGAAGTATAGTAACAGGAATAAAAAGGGCAGCAGTTAAGAGCTGAAGGGACGCTACAAAGACCCCTAAGTAAGGCCTACAGTGCACTGAACGGCACCACATCACTGACGGGAGAAATCAAAATTTGCATTGGAGAGAATGGACAGGAAATATTTAGTTGGGTTCGGAATGCAAGTGAGAGCTTTTGGGTGCAAAGGCTGTCTTGAAGGACACACAAAATGAAGTTGTGGTGTATCTTATATATATATACGTACTATATATATTATATATATATATATATATATATATATATATAATGTAATGTATTTATATATATATGTGTATATCTATATATATATATAGGTATGTATACATATATATGTATATATATATATATCTATAATATCTATAATATATATATATATATACATATACTATATAAATATATATATATATATATATATATATATATATATATATATATATATAAAATATATATATACTCTATACACATACAAACACAAACACATATATATGATTAAAACAATCAGCGTATCCGCGTATAGCTCCATAGTTAAACTTTCAGAGGGCGTGGACCCGTTCAGCCTTTCCCTAACCGCCCATGGAGCTGTCATTCGGCGGAGAGCGCTGTGACGTTTCGAGCCAAAACAACGCCAGCGAAATAACGAAAGAACACGCCCTTTTGCACATTGTGCAGACAGAGGACCTTGTTTTTGTTTGCACCCATGTAAGAAACACGGTGACGCCCTTATCTTTTTTGTTATCGGGCCCTAGTGAATGACTGACGCCATACGTACCTCTTTTTTTATAAGAACCTGTGGCGATTTTCGGCCGATAACGAGCGGAAATGAACGAACCCGTGCTGCCAAACATTGCAGAATGTAAACAAAGCTGCCCCTATCGCCCCCGTGCAGTCTTCTTCTTGCTTATTGACAGCAGTAAATTGCTTGGAAGTCTTAATTTCTCTTTACACTTTACGCTTACATTGTATTATATTATATTCTATATTATATATATATATATATCCATATATATATACGTATATATATATATATATATATATATATATATATATATATATATATATATATATATATATATATATATATATATATATATATATATATATATATATATATATATATATATATATATATATATATATATATATATATATATATATATATATATATATATATATATATATATATATATATATATATATATATATATATATATATATATATATATATATATATATATATATATATATATATATATATATATATATATATAATATATATATATATATATATATATATATATATATATATATATATATATACGTATATATATATATATATATATATATATACATAATCATTTCTACCTTTTCCTGTAGCAATTTACCATCAACTAATGCTGCAAAAAAATAAATAAATGAAATAAAAGAGCCGCACACTGATGTAGACATCACGACCGAAAAAATGAAAAGGAAAATGGCTTAGAATGTAGAAGTGATAATACATGTATACATAATTGTCCATTGATAATTTGTGCGCAGGAAGAAAATGTAATTAGTCACGTCACAATCGTGTATCTAATTCTATCTCATTTTTTCACGTCTTCCTTTGCAGAGACGAGTCCATCAGCATAACTATTCCCTCCTCCTCCATCTCCTCTTTTTCTTCCCCCTCCCCTTCTTCGTCTTCTTCTTCTTCTTCTTCTTCTTCTTCTTCTTCCTCGTTTAATTGGTTTTCACTGTTATCAGCCCATTAAGTTCCAGGTGTCAGGAGATTCGTCTAATGACGATTTGGGTGGGGCCCTTTGTCTGATCCATAACACAGATAATGGCGTTGTTAGCGTGTCAGCGCCTTAAGCCCCACCCCCCCACCCCATCTCTCTCTCTCTCTCTCTCTCTCTCTTCTCTCTCTCTCTCTCAGTATTTTGTTGAATTTCGCCTCAAGGTCAAAGCCACTCTGAGTCCCTGAGATTTTTTTCGGTATAATTGTTTATTTATTTTTGTCAGTGTGTTGAAAATTCTGCGTCCTTGCTTCTTTTTTATTTGCTTCATGATGTTCCGACATTTTCCACTTGCTTCTTCTCATCGCTTTCTCCTTTCAGTAAACTCTCATTATTCGGCCTTTTTTCATGGCTATTCTCTGATTTTTTCGTTTCAGTAAACTCTCATTATTAGGCCTTTTTTCTTGACTGCTCTCCATGGTTTTTTCGTCTCAGTAAACTGTTCTTACTTACTCTCAACTACTCTTTGCTTTTTTCGTTTCTGTAAACTCTTATTGTTTTACCGATAACTCATACTTTCAGTTTTCTTTTCATTTCGGTACTCTTACTGTTTTATATATTACTCCTACTTTCTCTGCTTTTTTTTTGTTTTTGTTTAGGTAAACTCTTATAATATTATTATTATTACTTTACCTCTTACTCTTAGTTTCTCTACTTTTTTCATTTCGATAAACTCTAACTGTTTTACATATTACTCCTACTTTCTCTGCTTTTTCCTTTCGGTAAACGCTTATTTTTTTTTACGTATTACTCCTACTTTCCTTTTTCATTCCGGTAAACTCATTATATATTTCACTTATCTTTTTCGTTTCAGTAAACTCATTATTTGACCTTTTTCTCAACTACTCTCTCTGCTATCTTCGTGTTAGTGATACTTTCGTCTTCTGAATAATAATAATAATAATAATAATAATAATAATAATAATAATAATAATAATAATAATAATTTTATTGAGTTATTTTGGTCCATAAAATTTCTCTTTCTTCTCCTTGAGAAATTTGACCTTAGTTGTGTAGGAAACATATTCTATTGAAATTGAATGTTGTTGTCAGTATGTTTTGAGACTATTTTTTTTTATTCGTGAAATCTTTTCACTTTTTGCTGATATCTTGCTAAATGGTAATAATATCTCAGTTTATTTTTAATATTAATTTCTTTATAAGGGTTTTATTGTAATCAAGAAAAACCTTACAAACGGAAGTAGGGTTTTCAAAATGTCTCATACCGAACTAGTTCTGCATAACGATGTTATTTACGCGTTGCATGTCATAGTTGCTGATATTGGTTTTGTAAAATAATTCTGCTGCCTTTGTTTTGAGTTGTGATTTCGTTACTATCAAGACTCAAGTGCCTGTTACGTCACAAGCCTCAATACCCCACCGCTCTAAGGAAGTTAGCCCGTTTTGATGACGTTTGCGAGGAATAAAATCTTCACGTGAAGCAGATTTCGAGGGGGTACAAGAGGTCCTTCGAAGTCGAGAAATAGATCTATGTTAGGCCTTGTTGTCGCCCTTCGCGAGGAACAAAATCCTCACGTGGAAACGAAGACTTCGAAGCGGAGAAATAAGAGATCATGAGATCTGAGATTCCCTTCGAAAACATAAGAAGAAGAACGAGATTGTCTTATCTCACGGTTTTCGGCTTTCGCCTCGTCAAGGGCGGCTGAGTTGACGTCTTGAAAAGGGGAGATGATTCCGCTGCGGCGGAGGTGAATGAAAAAAGGTTTTGTTCGTCCAAGGCTGAGCAGTTGATCTGCAATAGATTCTGGAGAGAGAGAGAGAGAAGAGAGAGAGAGAGAGAGAGAGAGAGAGAGAGAGAGATCTTATACTTGAGAAATGAACAGTTTCTGACATACCTTGAATAGCTTGATATTTGTTTGTCATATTCAGCTTACTCTACTATATGAGAGAAGAGAGAGAGAGAGAGAGGGAGAGAGAGAGAGAGAGAGAGAGAAGAGAGAGAGAGATACGGGCTAGTGAACAATGATGCAATGTCGTGAGATACTCTGAAAATTACATCACCATTTATATTTGGGAAAGGAAGTTTCAAATCTAGCTTGTTTAGGAGCGTAATTTTAGAGCTGTGGTCCCATCGTGTGAGATGAAGGAAATGTGCTGATTCTTTCAGCGGCCTTCGGCTGTTTCTCCATCGTATCTTTGTTCGTATGTAAGTATGCAACGCCTCTATATCATTATCAATATTATCTCTCTCTCTCTCTCTCTCTATCTCTCTCTCTCTCTTGCTGGCTAGAGTTTCAGGCTGTTTCTTTATCGTATCTTTGTTCTTATGGAAGTATGCAATGCTTCTATGTTGGTATCATTATCTCTCTCTCTCTCTCTCTCTCTCTCTCTCTCTCTCTCTCTCCCCGCAGTTACAAGCTATTTTTGTCCCCGTCGGAAATAAAACTATTATATATATATATATATATATATATATATAATTATATATATATTTTATATATATAATATTATATATAAATTATATTTATATATATAGATATATATATATATATATATATATATATATATATATATATATATATATATATATATATATATATATATATATATCTGTGTGTATGCATATTCCTTCCCATTTCACACCGGACGTAATTGTGAAAATAACCTTCTAGTTCACTTTACAAACGATGACAATGAGGATAAGCATTAATGAAGTTGTTGATGTTGTTTATTCAAAATGAAATAAAATGTTACACTTTGATTTAAGATTTTGTTCGTTAGTGCTCTAAATTCGAATGTTCACTGGCTTATAACTGGAAATAAACAACGTTAGCCAGTCTATAGATGGGAATAAGAGAAACAACGTTAAAAGGAATCTAAGGAACAACTCTCAAGGGAGTGAAAAAACAACGCTAAAGGGAATATGAGAAACAACGCTAAAGGGAATATAAGAAACAACGCGCAAGGGAGCAAAAGAAACAGTGCTAAAGGGAATGAAAGAAACAGTGTCAAAGCAAAGAAAGGGATGGTACGAAATAAACAACGTTAAAGGGAATAAAAGAAACAAGGCTAAAAGGGAATAAAGTAAACGACGCTAAAGGAGTGAAAGAAAGCGCTAAAGGAAATTCAGGAAACGACGATATAGGGAATAAAAGAACGATGGTGAAAGGAATGAAGGAAGCAACGATAAAGGGAATAAAAGAAACGACGATAAAAGGAATAAAAGAAACGGCGCTCAAGGGAATAAAAGAAACAATGCTAAAGGAAGGGAAATAAGGGACTAGAAGAAACAACAGCAAAGGGACTAAAAGAAACAAAGGTAAAAGGAATAAAATAAACAAACTCTCCCAGAGTATTCATCGGACCATTGTCAAGACATTTTGAAAAGTGGATATCGCCCAATTCAGCTTTTTTATGGGGGAACCTGATTATCACCCCCTTCACCCACCCGCCAACCCCCATTGCTAACTAAACAGCTTCTTTTCAGCGCGTTCCGTAAGCCCCATCAACATTGTGGGACCTGATGGGAGAGGGGAATTCTTCGGGTCTCGAGCTACTTGACCCTTTTTCACCTTGATCCTGGTATTGATTCTCGACAACGTGTGGTACAAGGTCACGTGACTAGTATGTACTCTTCGAGGACCGAGTGGTCTGTGGTATAAACACTGCAGTGGCAGCATGTGCCATACGTATATTAAGAGTGACACATTTGCGTAAGTTGTAAAGGATCTCCTTATTACTGAAAAAAAAAACTGAAAAACGTGATAAGCTTCGTCCTATAAAGCTGAAATAATTGCGCTGACGGAATATGGCATAAGGCGTTTTTCTGTAAAGGTAGTGAAAGATGGTTATGTACAAACCTCTTGTGTTTGACCACGTCGACACTTTGTCGCATGGTTACCAAGACCCTCAAGGAATCTCAGGATGCTGGTGGACACACACACACACACACACACACACACACACACACACACACACAACACTCATCAGCCTTTTAATCACTGACATACGCTGTCGTTGCATCCCTGAAATCTCAGAGACTAGTTTGAAGGGTCTCTCTTGCGATAATGCATTTTTTTTTTTTTTTTGCTTATTTATTTTTTCACTGGCACTGCTTTGCCTTGTTACTTTAAATGTCATCGGTGAGTGACCAGCTGCTAGATTACCTTGTTATGTTTACCCCGTTTTAGAGGGAGAGTAGTGAACATTATATCTTCATTTGAGTGCAATATTTGCAAATTATAAGGAGTGTTATCATCGACACAATTCAAACTGAATAAGAGAT
>NC_087212.1:43830407-43897907 GCF_015104395.2 Macrobrachium nipponense
AAGAAGAAAAAGAAGAAGAATAGAATATATATATATATATATATATATATATATATATATATATATATATATATAAGCATGGCAAGATATGATAATAACCTAGTGGCTGTCGCCAAAAACATAAAAACAAGCCACGCGGGAATTGGCCACCCCCACCCCCCCCCTGCTTTTATTATCATGTTTTGCGGCGACAAGACGAAGGCGCAGAAGGCGCCTCTACTGCTGCAACACATTTAATTATCATTATCCCCCTCCCTCGCCCCACCCCGAACTGAGAGCTTTCCTTCCCGGAGGCCGCACGAACCGCATTCATAACTTTGCAGGCATCTTAGATTATCGTCCGAAACAATTTGGCGAAAGTTTTCTCTCTTGATGATGATGATGATAATAATATTCTAGCGTTTGTTTGTTTGTTTGTGTGCGAGGGGGGAGGAAATGGTAGGGGGTGTGTCTGTGGGGGGAGGAGAAGAGGATGGAGCGTAAGTCCGATAGCACTTTGCACAAGGCACTCGCAGATTCTCCGTTAGTAGTTGTATACCCCTTTTCCATTGTAATCTCCCCTCCCCTTCCTCCTCCTCCTCCTCTCGTTATCGTCTTCCCTTCCCCTTCAAGTATATATTGCCTTGATGAAGAGAGAGAGAGAGAGAGAGAGAGAGTGGAAACTAGCAGAGCATCGTAACTTAGAAGTCTTGCTGTCTGGATGGAAGGGAACGTTCCTTTGCCCTGTAATGGGAAAGTTTCCCAATTCTGCACATTTATTTCCCCCTGTTAGATTTCTTGGCGTCATAACTCCTCCGTTTTCTTGTTTATTCTCAGCCGCTCAGTGACACTTCTTAATTTTTTTCCATTTCTAACTCATTCTCGTGCTATATAAGGAGAGGGAGGTTGTGGATTTCGTAAACACGAGAAACTTGACCAACATAGTTGCGTCATCGTCGGACGATCCTTAGTTGCCTGCCTCTTAGGTCAAGGCGCCGCGGCTGGAATACAGATGATGAAAGTTCAGTGCTAACTTTCGTATTTTTCAACTGCGACAGAAACCCGCTGAGAAATATTGTGCCACTGCACACTAAAAGGCTCCCGTTGCCATTGGTAGATACAGGAACGTTTCCAGCAAGCAGTGTAAAGAGAAAATAGACACAAGGAAAAGTGGACGAGCATAAATTACCCATGTGACACTCAGTTCTACGCTTTTTCTAAAACTTCCAACCACGTTTGTTCTAGCTAGAATATAGAATTTAGACCAAAGGCCAAGCGCTGGGGCCCATGAGATCATTCAGCGTTGAAACGGAAATTGAGAGTTGAACGGTGTCACAAGAAGAAACGTGGCAGCTGCTCTATGAAACAATTTTTAGGGGAGAGTGGAAAGTAAGAGGGAAGAAAAAATATGAAAGGTTACATGAAAGGGGTTGCAGCTAGGGGCCGGGGGGTGGGAGTTGCGGGGGGGGGGGGGGGGGGGGGGGGGGGGGGGTTGGGGGGGGGGGGGGGGGGGCTGCCGCAAAGTAACGCTTGCATTGCACCGTATGAGGTGCACAGAGGGCACTACCCCTCCGCCCCCTACGGGGGACTTTTGTTCCAAAACTTCCTGATAGTCGAGCGTTTATTTCTATGCCAAAGGGCCTTCGATATATATATCAGCTTTCAGGAAGTACTGGCCGAGGAATTGCGATACATAAAGGACACCCTGTCGAATTCATCTAATGCAGAAGCGTGTCTCTCCATATGTGCCTTTGTCATTGAAATCTGTTCCATATAGTAGATATGTAAGAGGTTCTGCTATTATCCTGGACTTCGTTAGCGAGTACCAATGACATAGAAGAGCTGTGAATTGTTCACTATTAATCTACAGTTACTTGGTGAAAGGTTTTATTCTTTATTTTCACTTGAATTCCCGTAGATTTTGTCATAATCAGCTGATATGATTCCATCTCACACGATATCTCTTCAGATGGACTAACAAGTCTTTGAGACATTCTAATTTTGTAACTCTCTCTCTCTCTCTCTCTCTCTCTCTCTCTCTCTCTCTCTCTCTCTCTCTCTTTCTGATTTTTAGATGTATTCCTTTTGTTGTATATTGTTTTGGGGATTAATATTGGTTTTTCCATTTATGTAATATGAAGGTGTTTGCTCTCTCTCTCTCTCTCTCTCTCTCTCTCTCTCTCTCTCTCTCTCTCCTTATTTCATGTACCATTGAGAAGGCAGGAATGCAGACAAGAAAGTCCCTGGATTAAAAACTAGGGAAGCTTCCAAGGATCTTCTCAGTTTCACGTCCAAGGAAAATTTGAATATTTTATGCCAGTTCCTGTCTAAAGTACAATGCACTTCGTATCTCCTTTCGTTCTCATTGCTAGCAGGGTATCAAGATTCCCTGCAGAGTATCAGAGTCCCTACAGAGTATCAGATTCCCTGCAGAGCGTCAGTACCAGATTCCCTGCAGAGTATCAGAGTCCCTACAGAGTATCAAGAGTCCCTACAGAGTACCAGATTCCCTGCTGAGTATCAGAGTCCATGCAGAGTATCAGAGTCCCTACAGAGTATCATATTCCCTGCAAAGCATCAGTATCAGAATCCCTGCAGAGTATCAGAGTCCGTGCAGAGTATCGGACCGCCTGTAAGAGTATCAACATCCTTGTTGAGTATCAGATTCAATGCAGAGCAACAATATCAGATCCTGCAGAGTATCAGAGTCCCTATAGAATATCAGATTACCTGCAGGGATTCCCTGCTGAGCAGCAGATATCCCCCTCAAGACCAGGACACTAGACACAGACGCACATGACAGCATGACACCTTGAATACGTTATGATAACGGAATGCCCAATGAAGACGCATGTCCTTATTCACTTGTTTACTCTCCATACACGGACTGAGAGAGAACCTCAGCTTCCGGGATGCAGCCATTGATTGAGAGGGCGAGAGACGACGAATGAGGTGCTCACATGATTAACACCACCAACACCCCCGCCCTAACTCCATCTTGATTTTCGTCTCTTCAGGTTCCCTCTATGGTGAAGACCTTCCTCCCAGCTTGGCCCTTTCTTTGCCTTGAAGGCAGGGAGTGCTAGTTCCCTCAAGGCCTTTCTTGCAGCTATACTCTGTTTTTTTTTCATCTGTCCATCCGCCTGTGGTGTTTGCGCATGGTAACACTTCGTCCTGGGCTCTAAATAATATCCTATTTCGAATATTAACGAATATTCGCATACAGTAAATTATTAAAACACTTTCCAGTTGCAATTTTACACCAAGATATCCTTTTATTTACCTAAAACTTACACATAGCTTAACTATTTAAAGCACGGGACGCAGTGTTACCATGCTCAACCACCACAGGCGGATGGACAGATGGAAAAAAACAGAGTATAGTTATTATTATTATTATTATTATTATTATTATTATTGGGCACAGTTTTCCGTGTCGAAAATGATGATAATGGTTGCAGGTCCACAATAATATATCATGTGAGAGTTGTTTGTCTTTAATAAATATTAATGGCTTTCGAACCTAGCACAAGGTTCGAAAGCTATTAATATTTATTTAAAGACCATCAACTCTCACGTGATTTATTATTGTGGACCTGCAACCATTATTATTATTATTATTATTATTATTATTATTATTATTATCATTAAGAATAACCAAACATTCAGCTTGCATTACAAAGCTTGGAGGTGGTAGATAAATAAAAAAGAAAGAAAGCTGGGAGACGGTAAAAAGTTAATAAGAACAGAAATAAATCAACAGAATAAGAGAAAACGGAGAGACAATAACAAGTGAATTACGATAGCCGTAAATTAACGAAATTAAATGATTGTATAGATATGGAATACAACGTAAGCAGTTCATCTCCGTATTCATAATATAAAGTCAGCTACAAGTAGCATAGCGCCTGGCCACTGATGTAGCCTTGTATGCTAAAACCCACGTGGCTTCCACAGCACGCGATCGCTCGCTGGTGCGTCTACTCTCAGAATCTTTCCTTAGTTACGCCCAATGGGTTTTCGGGGTGTCCGGGGGTGGGGGTCATTATCTTTATGATATTTACACCTCCCCTTGCAGTAGAGAAGTGCAAAGAAGGCCTGTGAAAAGCCCACATTGGGCTGCACAAAAGTGCTGTGATACACTTAGCTTTCTTGATGGTGTGAAGTCTCCTGCAGATAGCTCGGTTGTGAGAGCTGTCGAGGTGCCCTGCTTTCACGAGTCACTGTAATTTTATGTTGCATTCACGTTTATATATATATATATATATATATATTATATATATATATATATATATATATATATATATACGTATTTATAAGTTTGTTCCATATGAATAGGGGTTACCTCGTGAATCAACAACAACAACAATAATAATAATAATAATAATAAAAAGAAAACATTGGTGTTAAAGTCTGTTTCTCAGAAACAGGTAGACAAGAATTAAAAGTCTGTGACTGGTTTCACCCTTCGTCAAGTTCCTGTTCCATCTGGTAGCAGAGAGGGCCTTCTTCATTCCCATTCAGCTCCCACCGGCGAACTTTAATTCAGAATTCAGCTCGGACGAGGGTTACGTCTCTCTCTCTCTCTCTCTCTCTCTCTCATCTTCGAGAGCCATCCAAAGAACACCCCTTTTCCTTCCGTTTCCAATTTTCAGCGCCTCTCAGCTCCCGACGTCAAAGGCATCTCTCTCTCTCTCTCTCTCTCTCTCTCTCTCTCTCTCTCTCTCTCTCTGTCACCCCATCTGATAATATTTTTTCCTTACTGACTTTCTGTCAGGTTGTCTGATTGTTAACTAATCATTGCTTTTACCTTTAATTTGTCTGAAGTTCCTCTTGATGAATTTTCCTCAAAGAGAACATTGCGTAACCTGCGGAGGATTAGTACCTTAACCGTCCCAAGGACCTAAAGTTTCTCTCGGTTTAATCGACGTTGCAGCGTCGCCGCAAACCAACTTCGGGAGGATCATTGATATTCCCGGAGGACACATCTCAATGCCGGAGGGAGACATGCGTGTAACACGTCAAACTGTCACTCTGGTTGTCATCCGGCCCATACTTTGGACCATTCTGTTGTCTACAGAGTTTAGTTTTGACGGAAATTCATGAACGCAAGGGAAAATGGTGTTTTATGGTAGTCAGGCTCAAGTTTCCACAGTTTTTCCAAAAAAAGATGTTCATTGGAAGATTATGTACATGAGAATCCGCTGAGGAATTATAGTTGTTTATACAACTTTATCTTGATGGAAATTCATGTGCCGTCCTGGAAAAGAGACTCCCTCGTTTCTGATTTGTAAGCCTTACATAGGCTAACTAACCCCCACCCCCCTCACCTCTCTTCTATGGAGAAGGAGCGCTATGGTAGTGCTCCTAAAATGTACGTATTTAGGTGTAATTCATTCATGGTGAAAGGTGTCTTTGCAAGGCAATGCCCAATTCCTTTTTTGTTGGGTTATGTCATGAATATTTTCGGCATCAAGGCTTCAGATGAACTATCCTGAAAGCATACATCCAGTTAGTCGTCTAAGTTACTTTTACATAAATAACTATTTTAGGTTTTTATATAAAAGAAAACAGTTTGGATTATGTTTACTCAATTGGCTATGCAAGTCTTGCAGCTGGGCCTTCTCCCGTAAGCCCTCCTTGAGGTACGCCAGCCAAGGCTGCAACTGGTTTGTTGACGTCACCAGCCAATTACACCTGATGCATCATTCATTTTTTCATAGGTGAAATATCTGTCACATGCTGGGCTCCAACCTCGAGAGTCTTTGTTCACAGTTTATCTTATTCGTACGTACGAGAGAGAGAGAAACTGCACCACAAGCTTCGGTCGTATTTGTGGGGTGATGTCGTCTTTCATAAGTTGTTCAATTATGTTTCAGGGTTTTGTCAAAGTCGTATACTTTGGCATATTCCAAAGCCTTGAAGCCAGTCATGAGAAGCCCCTTACACTGAAATCAAGTTAATCAGTCATTTCTGTTGTGCTGAAGGAAGATGACTCTTTGCACCGAAGCGTCTCATTGCGTGATCTGCCACGAAGAGTCACACCCTCATTCAAAGCGTCGTCATCGGGGCTTAGGATTTTGCATACCTGATTTGTGTTCGACGCATGTCCTTCCAAATATCTGACCTTGGTGAACCCATTGGCACACGAAAGTGACGTCAAAGCTTCAACGTCATAAACTCTTACCAGCTTGGCGCTTTCCAGGAATTGCGCTGTTTGAGGGAAAACAGTGGCGCTTTCTTCGCGAAGGAATCCACGCTTTCAGGTGGTAGTCGTGGAAGGCATGATAAATCTGCTGTAGCCGGCTACGGAGGTCGTCTCCCATCACACTAGCTCCCGTAGGCGGGTGCTGCCATCACTGTACTTCACACGGTGCACTGTAGGCAAGGTTCTTTGCAGCGTCCCTTCGTCCCCTATCTGCAACCTCCTTCATTCTTTCTATTATACCTCCGTTCATATCCTCTTTCCACAATCTTACTTTCCACCCCCTCCTAACAGTTGTTTCATAGTGCAGCTGCTTTGCGGTTTTCCTCCTGTTACACCTTCATGCCTCCTTTACTGTCAATTTCATTTCAGCGATAAATGACCTTATAGGTCCCAGCGCTTGGCATCAGACTTAAATCTAGTATTCCAATTCTAATTCCATAACGCTAGTTGCCCAAGGGTAACACCTTGAGGCCCACGGCACACCTATACTCGGAACACACCAATGAGAGACCCCAAGATTGATCCCACGGGGGTGACGATTTTGAGACCGTTTGCAGTCAAATTTAATTTTGTCTCTATTGTCCTAAGAAGAGAAGTGTGTAGTTTAGACGACTGTGGGGAGTTGCAGTCTTGTGGAGAGAGGGCACAGGGATAGCGGCCTTGTCTTAAAAGACGTAATGAAGCGATTCTCTTTGATGGAAGTCGAAGTCGCATGTTAGAAATTATAATATATATATAAATATAATATAAATATATACATATATATAAAATATATATATATATATATTGATGTATAATTGTATGTGTTTGTACTTGGATTCTAAATATTTACGATAATTGTTATGTTCGACTCGGTATCTAAATAATTCTCTAGCTCATCCGCTCTCTCTCTCTCTCTCTCTCTCTCTCATAATTTCACGTAACATTATAAAGGTACTTGTATCCTAACCACACATGTTACCCCCCTTTCCAGATCAGGATGGAGGAGACACAAATCAGGGCCCTGGTAGCAGCCGCACGCCAGATCCTCCTGGAACAGCCGACTCTGGTCGAGCTGGAAGCGCCCGTGAACATCATAGGCGACATCCACGGCCAGTTCAACGACCTACTTCGTCACTTCGACAAATTGGGTTACCCTCCTGACCAGAACTATCTCTTCCTCGGAGACTACGTTGATAGGTGAGGCTCTATCATAGATTGCTACGAGGGATGACCAGTCTCCTGGGGAATGTTAGGGGCCTCTTCATTTGATTTCTGTGAGCCGGAGCCTCTCTGGGAAATCGCATAGCTTTTGTTCGTATTAAGGGGAAAGGAATCGCAGATCACGTTGCATTTGTTCGTGTTATGATAAAAGATCTCAAATCACGTAGTATTTGTTCGTGTTATGACAAAAGAAAACGCAGATCATGTAGCATTTTTTCGTATTAAGTCGAGCGGAATTGCAAATCATGTAGCATTTGTTCATATAAAGACAAAAGAAATTGCGAATTATGTAGCATTTGTTCGTATGAAGATGACAGTATTTTTCTCACTTTAAAGCTTAAAGTTTATATTGTGTTCCATTATCTTGAAGCAACTGGTAATATCATTGTGAATCTGAATAATTTATTGAAGCTTTAAAATTTATCTGTAAAGTTATTTAATACATTTTTAAAAAATTCTTTCGACAAATCAATTATAAGTGAAATGTAATTCTTCTTACCCCCAATATCTTTCCCGTTTCAGAGGAAAGCAGTCGCTGGAGACCATATGTTTAGTGTTAGCATACAAAGTGAAATATCCCAACAATTTCTTTATACTCCGTGGAAACCATGAATGCGCTTCTATAAACAGGTAAGAGGGGTCTCTCTCTCTCTTAAATTTAATAGAAATGTCAAATTCTGCTGAAATACAGCGCTCATTATGTAAGCTCATTAAGTAGAGGATCTCTCTCTCTCTCTCGTGCTCTTGAATGTAATGCACGTGATAATTGAATTAGAGTCCCCTTCATCAAGTAACTTGAAAACACTAATTGCTTTACTTGCATTTTCGCAAGTATACTTAACCCAAACTCTTCTCTCTCATTCTTCATTGACTTATTGCGTCAATTCCTTTCGCAGAATATACGGGTTTTATGACGAGTGCAAAAGACGGTACAACGTGAAGCTATGGAAGACTTTCACAGACCTTTTCAACTGTCTGCCTCTCGGTGAGTAAAAATTTATTAAAAAATAAGTATATATAGAAAGCATTCGGGAATCTGTTCGATTCCCCTTTTCAGATACTAGAAAGCTCTCTATAGAGATTTATTATTAAATAGATATATTTGTATCCATGCATAACTGTGGATTTGTTTCTCCGTTGCAAGACTCATGCTACTACGAGTATTTTTCAGTTATTATTATTATTATTATTATTATTATTATTATTATTATTATTATTATTATTATTATTATTATTATTATTATTATTATTCAGTGGATTCCTATTCATATGGGACAAGTCCACAGGGACCAAAGACTATTATTGACTTAAAATTAAATCTTCCAAAAAAAATACGGTGTACTTTTGAAAGATAACGGAAGGTCGTAGGAAAAACAGAAAGAAGAGATCAGCTATCAGAGAAAAAATAAACAAAATAAGTAAATCGATCGATTTGTGAATAAATAATTTAAGCAGGAGAATTATTTTTAGAGTAGGATTGCATTGTATCTTTGGTAAAACTTCTGAGGTTGTAAATTGATAAGTCCTCTTACTTTTAACACAATTATTATTTTGGTTTAAGTTTAATTTTACCTAAGAATTAGGCTTTTACATTTGCTTTAAAATCTACGCCTGTGGGTTTCACAGAACAAAATGGGTATCAATTAGAGTATAATCTTCAGGCGATATAGCCTGTTAGTATGTATATATATTAATCTGAATTATATTAACAACAAAATGTACTTTTGTTGTACCAGTACGTATAAGATCGAGCCAACACTATAACGCAATTTTACTATTTAGTAACAACATCTATAACCACGATAATAAATACGTAATATGTCTTACACTTCTCCATATCTATTATCACAAAAAACGTCTGATTCCTGATTAGTGGTAGCATCTATAAACACGATAACAGATACGTAATATGTCTTTTGATTCTCAATATATCTCAAAAACATCTAATTTACGATCATCTGTTTTCCACACAGCTGCACTGATAGAAGGCACAATCCTATGTATGCACGGTGGACTGTCGCCAGACCTGCAGAGCCTTGACCAGGTAATGTCCTGCCTCCGTACTTGTACTGTACGTTTCCGTGTCTGCATTTTAATAGATTGCTTTACTGCGTCCGTATTTGTCCTTGGTATTTGATTCTTGCTTCATTTAAAAGTCGGGCTGAATGATGTGTCCTCACTTGTGGGTTTAGCACTCTCTCTTTCTCTCTCTCTCTCTCTGTATATATATATATATATATATATATATATATATATATATATGTATATATATATATATATATATATATATATATATTATATATATATATATATGATATATATATATATGTGTGTGTGTCACGCATATATATATGCTCATATGTTCGCGTATATATACTGTGTGTATTATATATATATATATATATATATATATATATATATATATATATATATATATATAGGGAGAGAGAGAGAGAGAGAGAGAGAGAGAGAGAGAGATGGGAAACACACTGCCCATCCTCAACCCTACTAGAAACTACTAGAAATTTACTAAAATATATATCAAGCACCGCTCCTATTTCCATTACATTTATCATAAAGTGAGATGAAGCAACTGCATTTGAAAGGGGAATATTGTATTCACTCAGGAGACTGAATGTATGAATATCTCTTTCAGATCCGCGCCATAGAGAGGCCGCTGAATGTTCCCGAATCTGGGCTCGTGTGTCGACATTCTCTGGGCAGACCCCGACGAGGTAAGATATGCTGCTTGTCTAAAATGTCAAAATACTTCATGTATTTTGACATTTATTGACATTTTTCTATATTAACTTTTTTTTGGAGGGAAGGGGCGGCGGGGAATTATAGGTAACAAGGATCGAAGATTCATGGAGCTGAGGTTTCTTTCAGTCTACAAAGATTTCTTTTTTTGTCCTCTGCATTTAACTTGAAAAGTTCCAATGTGAACAGAATTAGAATCAGGTCCTAACATAAACATTTCAATTCGTGTATCGGTTTTTTTTTTTTTGGCGGTGTGGGGAGGTGGGGTGGGCGGGGATTGCGGGTGGAACTTATAGGTAACAAGAATTGAAGATTCAGCTGAGGTTCCATTCAACGTTTAAAAAGTTCTGTTGATCTCCGTATTGAACTTGAAAAATCCTAATTTAAACAGAATACGAATCAGAACTTATAATGAACATTTCTGTTTCAATTTATGTTTTTTTTTTTTTTGGAATTACATTTAACCAGCAGTGAAGATTCAGCTGAGGATTCTCTCAGAGTTTAAAAAGGTTCTGTTGGTCTCTGTATTGAATTTGAAAAGTTCTGTGGTGAACAAACTATATCAGGACCTAAGATGAACAGTATAGATGGCGCCACTCAAGGAAGAAAGTTCCATCTCACTTTCCCAACTGAATATTTAGTTTAATAGACTTTCCCCTTTGACTTTCAGTGCCTCTGTCTTCCTTTCCACTCTCCTACGTTTATTCATGTGAATGATAAATGTTTATTATTATTATTATTATTATTATTATTATTATTATTATTATTATTATTATTATTATTATTATTATTATTCAGAGGGTGAACCATATTCATATGGAGCAAGCCCACAAAAGGAGCCATTGACTTGAAATATGGTGTTCATTAGGAAGAAGTAAGAGGGGGTAAAGGGAAATACGGAAAGAAGAGACCTCACTCATTAGAAAAAAAGATTAAGAAATTAGTGCATAATAAATTAATGAATAGATAAAAATATCTTAAAATGCAAGAGGAATAGTATTAGGGTTGAACTTCTGAAGTTCCAATTGCTTGACATCCTCTGGGAGGGAGTTTTCATACACCTAATTAAGTTTTTATTCACGTCATTGATTTTTCTTATTCATTTTTTATCTTTAGGAAGTACGAGGTTGGGCGCCGAATGACAGGGGCGTCTCCTGGACCTTCGGAGGCGACGTTTTAAAGGCCTTTCTGGAACACCATGACTGCAGCCTCGTCGTCAGGGCGCATCAGGTGAGCTGCCTTTTTCTCTCTGTCTTTTTCTCTTTCACTGCAAGGTTTCCTAAAACATCCTTGAAGTTTTTCCCTCTTTCTCTCTTTTCATTGCAACGTTTTCTAAAACATTTTCGTAGTCTTTTGCGTCTCTATCTCTCTCTCTCTCTCTCTCCATTGCAACGTTGTTTTCTAAAACATCGTTGTAATTTTTCCTCTCTCTCTCTCTCTCTCTCTCTCTCTCTCTCTCTCTCTCTCTCGAATGAATTAATCGTTTTTTGTAGTTATGAAAATAAATAGTTTCCTCTCTGTTTTTGCCAATTTTTAAAAATGATTTTATTGGAAAATCGCCTAAAATATTTTTTCATATGTTACTGATTGCTTTATAATCACGGTATGACAAATATAAGCTACATGTTTGAGGTCACTAAAATAAAGAAGTATAATATTCCACTCTAACTTACTATATCGACACAAAATGCAATACTTACAGACTTCTCGTAAGACCGAAGGGAAGCTGGTGATTTGTTAATTGTTGTCTGTCACAAATTCTCATTTTTGTTTCCAGAGCTCCTTTTTAAATGGGCCATTCGAATTATCTGTTATTATCACGCAATTATATAATTTTCATAAATTGATTATTAACATACAATGAAGGCATTGTCTTCGCGGAAAAATGAATAAACAAGTCATTTAGATGCGCCATTTTCATTCACTTATAATTAACATACAATGCGTGTTTCAAGGACTAATCCTTTCAAGCAACTTCGAAGTCATTGCCGTCATAGAAAAATGACTAAAAAAATTAAGTTATTATTATTATTATTATTATTATTATTATTCAAAAAACAGAAAGCTTTCGATGACCTTCATCGAAAACTTTCTGCTGTATACATTTTAAATAACAGAATCAAACAGGCATACTACTGTGGATTTACTTTCCCATTATTATTATTATTATTATTATTATTATTATTATTATTATTATTATTATTATTATTATTATTATTATTATTATTATTATTATTAAGAAGATAAACCATATTCATATGGAACAAGTCCACAGGGGCCGTTAACTTGACATTCAAGCTTCCAAAAAATATAATGGTACTATTCATTAGAGAGAAGTATCAGATGGTAAAGGGAAATACAGAAAGAAGAGCTCTCACTTATTGAAAAAGAAAAAATGTATTACTAAATAGATAAAAAAAATAGCATAACATTCATTTAGAATCATGATGATTTCATTGTCTCGTGTCCCTGAAAAACCTGACGGTCATTCCCTTCTTCCGTCAGGTGGTTGAGGATGGATACCAGTTCTTCGAGAAGAGGTCCATGGTGACGCTCTTCAGCGCGCCCAATTACTGTGGCGAGTTCGACAACGCAGGCGCCGTCATGGGCGTGAGCGAGGATCTCACCTGCTGGTTCAACATCTTACCCGTAAGTCTTTCCTCGAATACGTTTGGCTCTCTCTCTCTCTCTCTCTCTCTCTCTCCACTCTTTCCTAAAACACCCTTGTAGTCTCTCTCTCTCTCTCTCTCTCTCCATCGCACCATTTCCTGAACTCTCTCTCTCTCTATTACACCGATTTCTAAAAGACCTTTGTTGCCTTTTGCCACTCTCTCCATTGCACCGTTTTCTAAAACATCACTGTTTTCTAGAATATCCTTGTAGTTTGCTTATAATGCATTGTGCACATCAAGATTGATAGTTTCAATAAACGCCCTCGTAAACCTAGCCCTTACGACCCATTTCCTTTCTTTTGCAGCCTGACCGTCGCCGCGTCTACATCAAGAAATGAGGAAGAAGCCTCCTGGCCAGAATGAAAGAGATTATTTATTGACTACGTTCTCCCCCATCAGGAGAAACTGCACGATTCGCTCAGTCCAAGCCATATTGGTTACCGTAGCCAGAGCCCAGTCACTCACTCTCTCTCTCTCTTCATTTTCTTCGTACGACTTTCGCCTTACCAAGTTTGCCGCCGCCGCCGCTGCCGCTGCACTGCTGCTATGATTGTTATCATCATTGTCAATATACAGTCATTGTGTACCTGGGAAATAGGTATCTATTCTTGTTGCTACGTAGGGCTTTATTGATATGCTGCATATTAATGTCCTTTCGGTGTAAAGTGCATAGGGCTGTTATGAAGGCAGCGTATGCACACAATCAGACTACTTACTGCACTGTCACATTACACCCCTTGATCACACATTCTCTCCCTCTCTTCTCTTTTCTTACACTACCTCCCTCTTCATCATCTCGTGAAACTGTCTTCAAAACAAGCTATGCTTCGCTTCCTCCAAAAACAACGGCTGGACGAGAGACCGAACAGTTCCCTAACTAGTCAACATGTCGAGGAAAAGGCTGGATGTACGATAGATTTTTATCCGCTGTAACGTGTACGTGTGTCGTAACCCCTTTTGTGTCTTGCGGTATTATCTTACAAGAGAAAGAGAAGCGTTAGTGTGTTAGTATGTTGAGGAGGCAGCAATGCCAAGCCGGGGATGATTTCAGCGTGTGACGTATAAAAGATGTTCTCGCAACTGTGTGAGTGTGTTTTTGTACACATGTAACATGTTAGTGTTCAACTGCAATGTACATATTAGCTATTTATGAAACACTTCATACAACCATCCATGGGCCGTTTGAGATGACCAACGCGTCTCCTGTAGAGAGTTACGGAGCTATTTCTTGCTATACGGCGTTTCTGTACTTCTCGTTGGCGATGTTATTTTGCAGCGTCTTTTTTCGAGCCTTTGAAACTGCACATTCCTTTGTACTATGTACGTCCCTCACCGTCCTCCAGCATTGGGGAAGTGTATGCCCGGAGATATTGGTTATTAATGATATTTTCTGACTGAGCAATAAGTGAAAGTGTGTTATGATGCAGCATAGGTGATGTAATTCGAGTAATTTACAGGAATATTGTGAGAAATTTACCGAGGGGCTACCTAGTACTAGTAAACATGGCGTCCAACGGAACTAACACTTACAACCATAATAGTTGGTAAACACCTTATACATATATAATATATATATATATATATATATATATATATATATATAGTTATATAGTTCCGTTAGAAAATGTCATTAATAAACAATATCTCCGTGAGATCTTCCTTAAAGCTACCTTTTTTAATCACGGAGCCTTCCATCTTTTCTGGAGTCTGTTGCCTACAGAGAATGATTTGCAGATGCCCATCGTCGCTCAGCTCGGAAAATCCACTCCTTTTTTTCTCCCTTTTTTCTGGTAGTTTCCTGTTTGGTATAGAACTGTACTTTTTAGGGTTAAAACCTTCCTGCACCTCACTTGATAAGTTTTATCAGATTCTGTCCTGAAATCTTCCATGTTGAAATTTACACGCGTGAACTCACGTTTGATGTTGACAAAGTCATTGTAACCGTAACACATTCCATGGTTTCAGAGAAATATGAATAATTTCTCTTACTAAACAGTTTCCGGATATATACTTATACATATACATATTCATACTACTGTCACATATCTGTGACTATAATTCGGGTAGCACATCAGTGACTTCACTACAATAATATTGAAGTTTCAAAAGTTTCAGACGTTGACAGTAAATTCTATAATTAGTCTCAGTCCGAATGTTTATTAGCATAAACACCAGAGATACAATAAACTGAACATTGAGAGTTTATGATGAGCAAATAAATGAATGGACTCTTTAGGAAGTCCTCAGAGATGAAACATGGAAGGAGGGAATCCTTTTTTGCACCGCATCCTACCTCTGTAGTTTTAGGTTCGTTTCATCACCTCAGTAGTTCAAAAACTCTCTCTCTCTCTCTCTCTCTCTCTCTCTCTCTCTCTCTCTCTCTCTCTCTCTCTCTCTCTCAGGACTTCGTTTTATGCAATAGTGGCTTTTTCGAGAAAAGTTGGTCTAATAAGGTCTTTTTATTTTTATCCAAGTGGTGTGTTTAGTTATGATCTGTTAGTGATAAGTTTTACAGTATTATTATTATTACTATATTATTTGGTATTTTTGAAATAGGAAGTTTTTATCAATGGCGAGAAACAGATTGTAAACAAAAAATGTCATGCATGATGATTGCATTGCACCATTTCACCACGTCATTATATAATAAAGGCAAAGTTTCATACATGTGAAATATTCATTCATTGCATCACGAAATTTAAAAATATCTCCTGTAAAATTGAAAAGTTCATCCATTCCATTATTGTAATAAGCGTAAAAATTTATATAAAAAGAGTATGAAAACTGAAAGTATTTTCATTACACTTGTTTATATTAGTCTTTTTAGTTGAACTTTCACTTATTAGAATATATACGTTTTTGTGCAATTTTTTGCTTTTATTTATCATATATGAAATTGGTTCATTTATAGATAAGACTTTAGCAATAGGCCCTTGCAAATCACGAGAGTACAATCTCTTTGTTTTGTATTGGTTGCAGACTTTTTACAAGAATGATGTACAGTATTGCATAATAAAAGTACAAGTCATAGTTATTATTTATTTTATTTTTTGTTTCCTTTACTTTCAATTGTTTTTTTTTTTTTCAACGTTTACGTAGCAAAGCTTCTCAGGAGACAAAAATGTTAAGAAAGATATATATAGCACGCAGAATCCTTAATTATTTCAGAATATCATTTATAGCATCTTTCATCAGCCACGGCAGTACTTCCTTACCTGGTCCGCACACTTGAGGGTTGAAAGAACGCGCAAAATCATACAAAATTAACATATGGTGGCCCTTTATTTTCAAGTCGCCCATAGATGATTATAAATTCCTTCAGCAGAGCATAGCAGTTAGCTTTCAGTGTTCGCCCTCCAAAATCTACAGATTGTTCATGATAGTAGTCAAAATATAGGGTATTTTGATGCCTGAGGTACGATTTAGATTTGAGGTATGTTTAGAACATGAGGTATAATTGTTAGAAGGTTAAGAATGCATGTATGATACACTACTCGTACATGACCGTAAATATTTCCATACGCATTATTAGGCCTATGTTATGATTTAGTAACAGAGAATGAAAAATAAAGTTGAAAACTATTCGACGATACACCATTATTCATTTTTATGTCTGTATCTGAATATTTACTGCAAACAATCATGCATTCCTAAATCTTTTAGTGTATGTTTAGGTACTTAGGTAGCCTATGTTTAGTACAGCGTAAGTAAAGAGGTTGTTTGCAAACAAATGTACTGCACATATTAATCCACAGGACCTATCCCCAATCACAGCTATGGCTTGCAATAATAAACCAGTATTTAAAATCCCTTAATGCTGTACCTACCTACTTGGAAAACATGAGTCTACGTTGTCCAAAGCTTCATCTAGTAGCCTTTCATTTCACGAGACAAAAACTGGATTGATTAGACCCAAACGAGAACAGTTATGTGGAGATCTTTGTCAATGTTACCAACTTCAGGCATATTAAGGATGTAAGAAAAATGCCTTTCCTTGCTGTTCACAATGTCTACCACACTTGCCGCTGTGATGAAAACTACAATTAAGACATGGCTGATAATGTGGATAAGCCCTTAGTTACCCGTTAGACTAAGTCTAGACAGTGTCGAAAGAGATATGCTGTAGGTCCTCATCTGAACACATTCGCTAAGAATGATTTAACCCTTTTAGAAGGCACTTCTTTAATGTAGCTTTGTATCGCACACATGTAGATTTAGGGGAAACGGAGACGTAGTAGTAAAGAAACTATCTAGTTTTGTAGTTGTATCGAAGAGATGGAGAGAGAATATTATATGAAGAGCATGAAATTCCAAGGAAGTAATGCCAGTGTAGATGTATTCTTACCGTTTGATATAATATACACCGTCTGCCTCTATACCTGAGCACAACCCACTGATATTTTCAAACAATGTTCTATCTGTGATTGTTTTCTAAATAAAACTATTCTCAAATTTTGCCGTGTAGTTTGATTATCTTTCGTGTATACCAACACTGATTACCAGATATAAAACTGAGTCGGCTGATGAAGAATAAAGATTGAAAACTGTTGGCTCTTCAAAAATGCACATCTTTTATGGGATTTTCTTTGGATATGTATACAAACTGTGTATTGGATACTTCTGCTTATATTATATTTATAGTTGAAGTGTTCATATTTTTAAAGGAGACGTCAATAATTCCTGGCATAGATTTTCATGTTTTCATGAGGTGACTTAGCCATATTGGCTGGTATTAGCACGAAAATGAAGTTGGGACTAGCCTAGGCTATGCTTATCCCCGTGCCTAGTAGTTAGCAACTGTTGCGTCTGTGAGATATTCTGCCTTGAGTCAGAGCGTGACATCATTCCAACGTATACAAAAATTATTTTACTATGTTACCACTTGCTAAAGCATCATATCCTAGTAAGGCTGTCATAATAATGCACATGATATATATAAAAAAATAATAGCCTTTTAGGTTAGTTATGGCAAGAAACAACCTAGACCTACCTTAGGCATCGGCTCACCTATTCACGAAATATTATTATAACAGATATCTAGAGCACAATAAAATTCCAAATAAACCAGAATTGCTTTACTATGGGATTTATTTATTGAATCGGTCTATCTAGTAACGTTCCCACTTCTACTATAACGAAGTGAAATGCCTAGGCCAACATTTTGTGAAATGCTTACTAGGCCATCATTTTGTGTAGTGATTTGAAATCACCATACATTAAAAACATTCGGAAAACACACCTGATTGAGGACATGGCCTCGAAAAGAGGGAGAGAGAGAGAAACATTAACATTAGTCACTGAGAACCAACACTGCAATTTTTCCTCGTAGTTTCGTACCTTTATTTATTATGTGTAACAGTGTTAGACTAAGTCGGCGCTTATATCAACTTCAGGTTCGTCCCGGTTCATCACGTATCAAGACTGTGGTGTGTACCGTGTTGTTTTGGCCTCGATATCATATATTTAGGGTAGTTTATAGTTTTTAACGATATACGAGAAGTGTTCAAGAAGTAATAATCGATTACTCAAAAGGAATAAATTCAACGTGTAGGATGACGTCCAGACTAAAAGCAGCGAAGTTACCGAAAAGCCATTTGCAAAGTAAGTTCCAGCTCGTTGTTGGTCAGTTTGTGGTCATAACGTTCCAACCGTTTTATTTATGGTCTATTTTTTTTATAGAAAGCAGCTATCAGTGCAGTATTTTTCAGGGTTTATTGTCATAATTCTACCTGGAGTTATAAAAAATGAACCCGGATTGAAGTAAATATAGACGCCAGCCATTCGTTGAAACTACTATTAACTCATATTTGAAACCAGACGTCCTCGAATCCCGCAAATTTCACTTTGAACTTGCTTTAAATAGCTTGATACGCTGTAAATCATCCTATGACAATGTATTTTAGCTTTCAGAAACCTTCAAGTGCCCATTACGGTTTGTTTGAAGCTGTTGAAGGTTAGGCAGCTTTGAATTTCTTGGGGTATATATACACCTATAGCTATATGTTTGTTACAGGGAATATGTGACATCGGGGATTTCACGAAATCCTTAGGGAATATGTGAAATGACCAATTCGCTTAGGAACATTTGATCCCTGAGGGCTAGTACTAAACACGGTGAAACAGTGATTCATCGACGCTGTTTCGCCGTATTTAGTACTAGGTCCTGGGGAGTCAAATGTGTTTCGCTGTGTTTAGTACTAGCCCGTGGGGGATCAAATGTCCTTGACTTCTTTTGATCCCCCAGGGTCTAGTACTAAACACAGCGAAACACATTTGATCTCCAAGGGGTTAGTACCAAACACGGTGAAACAGTGTAGATGAATCACTGTTTCACCATATTAAGGTAGGTTTACACCTACGCACTTTTGTGTTGCGGGCTGTTACGGCGTGGGACCGCAAGAAACCGTTACAAAATTGACGCGGTGGGGAGAAAAAATTACCGTTATTGGGCGGCGTGGCGCGGACCGGGCCGGTGGGTTACGGGCATGTCACGGCGTGTTCTTGCGGTGTCTAGAGGAGTGTTATGGAGTTGGCGCAGTGTTATGGTCGTTGTTGCTATGCCAGGCCACGCGCTCTTGCGACTTTGTTACTCCGTGTAGCGGTGTGTTGCGGGTGGCTTGCGGTGTTGTTGCGTAGTATTAATAACAGAATTCATAATAATGAGACAAATGAGAAGCAAATGATGGACATGTAAAGCATGGAAAGTAAGAAAATGAACATGAAAAGCATAGAAAGTAAGAAAATGAACATGAAAAGCATAGAATGTAAGAAAATGAACATGAAAACCATAGAATGTAAGAAAATGAACATGAAAACCATAGAAAGTTAGAAAATGAACATGAAAACCATAGAAAATAAGAAAATGAACATGAAAAACTTAGAAAGTAAGAAAATGAACATGAAAAACATAGAAAGTAAGAAAATGAACATGAAAAGCATAGAATGTAAGAAAATGAACATGAAAAGCACAGACTGTAAGAAAATGAACATGAAAAGTATAGAATGTATGAAAATGAAATTGGGACTTGGTTTATACCATAACATTTTCAACTGCAAATATCATATATTCTCCACTGAGGTCAATTTGTCTTTAGTCTGTTACTTATTTTTCATTGTTCCCCTGTTAATAACTATGTCCAGTCAATGTTAATTATTGTTTCATTATTATATTTGTATGTGTTCATGTTCATTTGATCATGTTCTCAATATTATATTATTGTTCTTTACCTTGTATGTTATTATATCATTTGATGGCCATATTTATTTCATGTTACATTTCATTTTATAGTTCAAGTTATTTTCCGAGTTCTATTTATTTCATATTTCATGTTAGATTTCCTGTTATATTTCTTCATGTTATTATTCTTTATGGCCATGCTTTTTCATTTTTTCAATTTCATTTCACCTAGACATATCATCATATATAGTAGTCATGACATATAAATTAAGCATCAATAAGGAAAATGTAAATGCAAGTCAGTATTTCAACATCTTTATTACAAAAAGAAACATTATGAATGATATAAAATCTACAAAATCATTTAATATTAAGAAAAAACTACTAAAAAATCATTTGTTATAAAAAAAAATAAAATTCTATTTATTTATATATTGTCGACAGGGTGTCAGAGCGCGAATGATGCCCCCGTGGTCTGTCCGGCCCCTTTTATCCTCCCTAGAATGCGCGGCAACCTTCCATCCAATCGACCTATGTTTTCCTCAAAATTAAGAGGTGGTTGTAGAATTGTTGATATTCAGTGTAAAGCTAAGTCAATCATGTTTATACATTTCTAAAATGTTTAAAAGATCGTTGTTTTGGTTACCAAATTATTATTTATTATTGTAAAGTCAGAGCAACCTACCTTATAGAAAATGAATGCCAACATCAGGATTGCACTATTTTTACACCTAGTTTTTATGAAAGTATGATAAATATATTACGAGTGCTAATAAGATGATCTCTTATCCACAGATAAAAACGAAAGTGGTATATGAACATTTAATGAAAAACAGTGAATATGTTCCAAATATTGAAAAATTGTATCCACTATTCAACTGGAAACTAATTTGGGAACATGTAAATAATAAGTATATAGAAAATAAAAGTAGAGAAATTTTTTTAAGTATGTTCATGAAGTTTTAAGTACAAATGATAGGCTAGCCATGATGAAAATAAAAGATGTTAAGGAATGCGGTTGTGGATTCATAGAAACTAATATGCATATGGTATATTTCTGTCCTTTGGTTAAGAATTTGTTGTCCTGGGTATTGGAATTGCTTAGAAAATCATGTAAATTAAAAACTAATTGCTGGTAAGGATTTAAAAACTAGATTTTGAAGCAAACTCAAAAAGGGATGAAAATACAGCAATGGTAATAATAGCAGATCTTATTTCAAGTATATGGATGGCAAGATATTAGGGAATAAGTACTGACCAGCAAATTATTATATGTATAAAGAATAGACTGTTAAATACATTTAATGTAAATATAATAGGTTTTAAGTCTAATGTTAACAAAATTTTCACGAATCAGTATGTTTCTAATTTAAAAACATATTAAGAAAAATAAGAAATTGTAATATTTTTATATTATACATAGATCTTATAATGTATATACAAAATTGTAAAATATAATTTTGTAAAGTAATATTTCTTGATAAAAAAAAAAGTATTGAGGTTCACCTAAAAAAAAAAAAAAAAAATCTACCTAGGGAGACGCTGTAACACACGCCGCACGCCCCGCAACATGTGTGCGCCATTTATTAATCGTGTATGAAGGCGCCGTAAGGGCACCGCACGGCGCCGTAACACTCCCTCGCGGGTGGTACGACGTCACACCACATTGCACCACGTGCGGTGTGACACAGCACCGTGCGGGTTCTTGCCTCTTTTGTTGCGGGGCCGCGCCACACCGCTTACGGCTTCGTGCGACTTCATCCACCCGCCAGACGCTGAGCAGAAATTTGAAATGATTTAAAATCCGGGCGGCGTCGCGCGGCTTTAACGGTCTTCGCCTGACCCCACTAGCGAGGTGGCGCGCTTTTGGTGCGTTAAAATGCGGTTTCTTGCGATCCCACGCCATAACAGACCGCACCACAAAAGTGCGTAGGTGTAAACCAGTCTTTAGAACTAGCTTTCTGGGATCAAATGTTCCTAAGCGAATTTGTTATTTCTCATATGCTCTAGGGATTTCACATATTCCCTGTAAAACACACACACACACGTGTGTGTGTATAATTATATGTACATACACAGACACACACGCACACTTTGCCAATAGCAAATGGCACATAGGTAATGTGCGATTCCCAACTGTTGATTTCCTTTTTCACAGTAATGTCCACCGTAGGGGATAGTGCCGTCGGTACCTCAAGCGGTGCACAACAGGCGTTAGTTACTAAAGGATTTTTGCAGCGTCCCTTCGGCCTTTAGCTGCAACTCCATTCATTCCTTATACTGTGCCCCGGGGCCCCGTTCATATTCTGTGTCATCTTGCTTTGCAATCAGCCCTAACCATTGCTTCATAGCGCAACGGCGAGGTTTTCCTCCTGATTACACCCTTAATTAAAAACATTTTACTCTCACTTTACCTTTAACAGCTGAATGACCTCAGAAGTCCCAGAGCTTGACCATAGGCCTAAGTTTTATATTACAATTACAATTCCACAATAATGTTAACTATGGATTTTCCTATCGTCCGGAGGCAGCAGCAAGTTTAGACATCTTTTGACTCGTTTTTGTTTCTTCTTCTTCAGGAAATGTGTGTTAGCGGCTTGAAAGTTCTGATTTCTTAATTGCTCGTTACTGTATAACTTCTGGACACTTATGTTGTGAGTGATGCTTACACTTGAACGTTTAAAGTAGTGTCTGTAATCTGTATTGCGGTTTAAGTGTGTATATTTTCTTTAGGGGCGAATGATTTAGGTTAAGGAATAGTTTTCATATATCTTCGCAATTGTATTTTTAAACTTCAGTAAATAATAATAATAATAACCGAGTGAGTTATTGAGACTGCCGTAATATCAGTGGCTGAGTCATTCTGCAACTGTTTGTTATAAATTTCTTGTAAACCAATTTGAAAAGACGTTGCTTTACTCTATATTGTTGGGTATTGCACCGAGAAAATAGAGATTTGCCTAGATACACGTAGTGAATTTATTACAAAAGGTCTCTTTCAAGTTTCACTAACCTCAGATTGAAGGCTTGGTTTCCGGGGAATTTGTGGGCACTCATTATATATATGTACCTTCATTTCAAGCTACCTTTGGAGGACTAAATAGCAGTACCTATGCCTCTCTTCTCAGCACCTAGCCAAAAACCTTATTTCTAATTTTTCGTTGACTATTTACTTGCTTCTTCTTTTAGACCATACGTATCACAAAATTTAATCAGTTTAACATGTCTTCGTATTTTTGTTTTATTTTTTTAGTTTTCATTATAAATCCTGCAAACACACACACGTGCGTGAAACTAAAGCCTCTATTGAATGTAAATCACACTACATTTTTCGTGTATGTAAACATTCGGTGAATAATGAATTCCACTTGAAACAGTTAAGAAATCTTTAACAAGGAAATACAGAATAATACTGTAGTATGTACTTGATATGCAAGTACTGTTATGAATATGGCTAGTTGGACCTATGATTTCATTATATACTAAACTTTGTGTAATTATCATTATTAGTAAGTAAATATTGTGTTACTGTACATGATTAATAGGCTAATACAGCGGAATCTTGCAAATACTGGAGCAGTGTAGATATCCTTGTTTTTTCTACATATAGTTAACCAGAATTTCTTAGCATAACTGGTATATATTGTAAGGGTGAAATAACTGGATTATTCCAGAAGCATAACACTGTCATATAAGTATTTGCCTGCACTATAGGATATTCAGTTGAGAGATGGAGGTTGAATAGAGGTCGAACAACTTTTGGATGTACACCCAGTTACAAAAGCGGTGTCGCCCCGCCAGGACTGGCTCGGTGAGATCATGCCCTTCTTGCCCTGAAAGTGGTCCACGTTCAAACAACCAGTACATAGTTAGAATGGTTCGAAAGGGAGGAGGGAAATTTCGGTAATCACGCAAAGAAATGCAATATTGAATTAAATATATGGACAGCGAGAGAGCTTTTATTCCTGTTTAGTTATTAATCTGACGGATATACTTGAGACCTTCTGCTTTATGAAACGTGTTATCATATATTTTGTGGAAAATAATTATTATGAAATCTTATCACATCGTATTGTTTTTATCGTTATCACATTTTCTAAATAAAAATGCCTTAAATATTACTGGAACTGACTATTCATATTAATATTATTCAGACGAAAATATCCTTTTTAATTATCCTATAAGCAGTTGTCTTCTCTCTCTCTCTCTCTCTCTCTCTCTCTCTCATTCTTTCCTCTGTTTTATATCGCTTAGATTGACTATTTAAATAATGGTAGATGTTTGATATGTTATTTGGATGTGGCCAAGGATCACAAAACCGTAAATGGCTACTCTACCAACTTGTGCTAGGCTGTATCTATTTTTGCCCTAGATTGACTGGACTATAATTATCTGTATTACCAATAAATAATATACGAATCTGGTCACAAAGATGTTACACACCAGGTTTTGTAGCCGTGGGTTGTATAAGTCATCAAAGCATCAGTTTTGCAAGGATATTATTTTATTAATTAATCTATGCTAAAAACACATTACTGGATATGCTAATCTAGTACTACAGGATTTGTATTTATGGCATAACTTAGTTGAGTTACCAGTGTTTGAGTGTGATGGGCCACTTGGCTCCACCCCTCACAACCATCTGGGCTACTTATAGAAAGTATTTCAATTTGCTATATTTCTTATATTATAGAATATTTATCATATTTCCGAAACTGTTTGTGAAAATAAATTATGTGAAATGAAATGCAGTGAAATGTGTGCATCATTGCATTAACATAATGATGGTGAGGTATAAAATATGTAGATGTTGCAAAACCGTATACTATTAACACATTATTTAGTGTCTCAAATTATTTGGTGATAGTCTTTAAACCCAGTCAGATTTGTCATGTCTTAACTAACCATCCACACAACCCCCCAGCCCGCCAACCCCACCCTCCGGCTCACGCTTGCTCACTCACTCCGCCTTATGCTGGGGTTACACATTCACGTATCACGGCGGCGAATGCCCACGTATGTGGATCGTGGGCATCATCGCGGTGAAATGACCTTGAACAGCTGGTAAACAGGACAAGGGCTAACGGACGTAAAGCCAGCACCGTAAATTGCACCGCAAATGTACGCGCAAAGAAAGCAAGGTAGGACGTCTACCTGGAACTCACGCCGATAGTGTAATGTTATGTACGTCAACTTCACGTTGATACCACGCCCACCGTTGTGGGGCTGTAGGGTACAAAATGGCCGGCCTGTAAACAGAGCAGACTGTAAAGTGATGGAACATGTATGAGAGAATGTAAAAATATTGCAGTCTGAAAATCTAGGTTGTAAATTCACTTTGGTAGAATTCTGTATGCACTGTAAAATATTGTATATTTTCAACAAATAAAAAAAAATTAAGTCAGATGTTATAATATACATACCATTGGCAGTCCCAACATCTTGGGCTTCTTCTGATGGACGATGTGGGACTTGAGGAAGTAGAATATGTTTAATATCCACTTCTCCCTGTCCGTCAGTCGTCTTCCGTGTCGCTGTCATCACTCTGTATCTCATCCAACTCCGACTCCTGTAGGTGGAAGATGAGATTTCCTCGACCTGAGTGTCTGCAGGAGTGGCTGCAGGAGTCTTCTCTGGGTCGAAAGAAGGTCCTGCAAGATGTGACGTTGATGGGCCCTTCCTTGGTCGTTTTAGGAGGTTCGGCATCTTGAAGGGCGTTGTGGAGAGTACTTGGAGGAAACTGCTGGTCTTGGGAGACGGAAACAGCTGACCTGAGGGCGCCGCCCTGACCTTTTATACCACGCTACAGCGTTGCCATGTCGTACAGGGTTGTAAATGTGCGAATCGGTTTCCCCGTAGGCTACAGCGCAATTAGGAGGACCACGTGCTTTGCGCCGGAAAGAAAACAACGACGGCAAACAATGCAAGTGACCCTAGCGCCTACCCTGCAGTAGTCACCTAGGTTCCCATGTGCATTGCCTGGAGCTACGTCAGGTGACATTTGGCATGACAACCCACGACTTGTTTTGAACATTTCAAAACTGGAGCGGGCTACGGCGCCATAGTGGGCGGAGCTTAGAGCCCGGATGACCCGTCACCGTACGTCTATGATTTTACATATGTTTTACGTTATGTTTACGGTTTACTGACGTAAGCTGTTGCCAACCACCAATTTCCGCTCATGCGTGGGCATGTGTGCGTTGATACGTGAATGTGTGACCTTAGCATTAAATTTATTCATGGCTTCAGCGGCTAATATCCAACACACCTTGTTGGTGTTCCCCCTCCAAGCTATTCAAGAAACCCACCACTTTCGATATCTCCTGTTCATTAGTCTTTTACATAGCCATGCTTTAATTTTTGTAATAAAATAATTGTAAACATTTAGACAATATAATGACGTGTGAAATACTGTCATCTGAGTATTATTTTACATTCCAAAAAACATCCATTAGAACAATCTCATAATAACAGTAAGACATTGAAATCCCGAACATGAGGAGGTGCGGTGATAGAAGGATATTTATAACAAGGTGGGGGTTAAAGGTGATGGGGACAGGTGACATTGGGTGACCTTAATTTAAGTCTTGATGGGTTCGCTTATCAACATTTATAAGGTAATGATAGTAATACCTTTACTGATAGCAGTTAATATCAATGATTCTAAGTCGCCATCACGACTGGCACATAACATTATATGATAGCACGTTTCTTAAAGCAGAAGGTCTCAAGTATATCCATCAGATTAATAACCAAACTGGAATAAAAGCTCTCTCTCGTTCTCTTTCTCTGTCCATATATATTTCATTCAATATTGCATTTCTTTGCGTGATTACTGTAATTTCCCTCCTCCTCCCTTTCGAACCATTCTAACTATGTACAGATTGTTTGAACGTGGGCCACTTTCAGGCCAAGAAGGGCATGATCTCACCGAGCCAGGCCTGGCGGGGCGACACCGCTTTTGTAATTGGGTGTACATATTTGCCTGCAGTATAGGTAGGCTGAATTTGTAACAATTGTGGGCTCAAGTAGTTTGGCTTTTGCAGGGAAAAAATTCTAAGTTGTGAAAATTAGGAACTCTCCTCCATGGAGAGATGTCATGTGCATAGGAGTATTGAACAGATTTTCCCATCTCGTTAACTTCGGCCTCTAGATTGGTATGTGACTCAAATCCTACCAAGCCTTAGATCGCCATCTCGCCATCACACCCGCAAGACGTATTCTGCTAACCTTAGCCTTTTGTGGCTTGTTGACTAGTTGCATGATGGCCTGCATCTTATTTTGCTTTAATTCGAGAGCTTGCGGAAAAACTCAAAATTCACCAGTTTCTGACAAGAGATTCGAGAATTTCTTGGTTCCTTCCCTCTAAGAATTTGTTTTAGCTTGATTAGATGCTTTTGCGTTCAGTGTAAGACCTGTAGCACCATCTAATGAGAATCTGACTTATGAAAGTGTAAGGTCTCTCTCTCTCTCTCTCTCTCTCTCTCTCTCTCTCTCTCTCTCTCTCTCTCTCTCTCTCTCTCTTCACTACTGACTAGCACAAACATTCTGGCTTCAGAAAGAGGGCTGTCGGCCTGTGTCTGGTGGCACCATGTTACCTTTACCTCGTTTTACATGTGGAGGTCGCTCAACAGGTTGTGCAGTCACCAAGATCCTCGCGGACAAAAAGCATTTTACCTAATTTACCTGGCTGGCATTAGTCTGGAGGTTGAATTAGTGTGTGACTGGATCTCTCCCCCTCTACAATTCAACCCTCCTCTGCAAGGCAGCAGTCAGGGCCAAGTCCATGCTGGATATGGCCAAAATGTAGGTAGACTTTACAATCGGGAATCTTATCTTGGAGCTGCTTCTCTCAGGGTGTGAATCTGTCTGCTCTTAATTTTAGATTGGGTTGGGTGGTACTTTATAGCTATCGCTCAAACCCAGCCTTCTGGCTGTTTTCTTCTCTTGTTAGTGTTTATTTTCACAGACTAACCAGATATCACAGTAGACTTTTTCCTCAGTGGATGTATTCGCAGCCTCCATGGTTATTACTGTGAATGATCGAAGGTTCCTGTACATGTTAACAACTGTTGAAGGGTGCCTTGCAAATATATGTAGTCATATATACTGCAACTGTGATATGCCAAACTATTTACAACTTTCATTTTCTAATAAGTTAAGACTTCTTTTTCTGGAAGGCGTTGCAACACATCGACCACTATTTCACATTGTCATTTATACATTTATTTTTGTCACAGTTCCAGTTTTCTTGGCAGTTGGATTTAATGTGCGGTCTTGGCTAAGTTGACACGAAGTGGGAGCCGGTGTTGAGATGTCATCTTTTAGGTATGCTGATCTCAACCTGTCAGTTGAGAGTCAGTCCTTGTACCTGTGTATCGTGCAGGACCTGGTTTTTATGTAGATTCTTCAGGATGTACTCTTTGATTATTTTTACAGTTACACGGGTAGTGTTTTCTATGTTCGTAAAAAGTTTTGATAGGTCCTTTGTGTGGGGGGCGGGGGGCGACTGTTGTTTTCAGCGGGGAAAAATTCTCTGGGCATACGAATGGTTTTTGCCCGATACCATTTTCATGGGAGAGGTATTGATTGATTTATCCTTTCGCATGGTACATAACCCGATGAGGGGCTAGGTCAGGTCAATTGCACCCTTTATGGATCTAGGTCAGGTCAATTGCACCCTTTATGGATCAGTGAGTCTTATCTGCCATGCTGTCGGCAGCAGGGTTGCAGGTGGTGGCATAGAGTATTTTTAACCCCATTAGTTTGGATATGGAGGTCTATGCCTCAAGAGACGTATGCTGGTCCTCTGTTGGATATTATATTGTTGGGAATGGTGAAGCAGCTGACTCAGCTGTCAAAGAATGCCTCATCACGGATGTGCGCCATTCCTTTTGATATCGGTATTGCTTCTATCCATCTAGTAGGTCTTTCTGTTCCAAGAAGATGTATCTGCACCCATTCCATGGGGGTGTTGTCCCATGTTGATGATGTCTAAGTAACCAACCAGCATCTAGGTTTAGGGAAATTGCTGATCTTGGATGTGGTGCCGGGCTGTTTTTCTTGTCTGGCACTGTAGGCATTGTTTGGTCGACGATTCTATCTCGATGCTTTGTACCAAATTAACTGATATGTCAAAATTTAATTGGTTGTTACTAACTTTGCTGTGTTTCTCCCAGAGATATAGGAGAGGCTGTGCATGAGGGTAAATGATTTATTGGAGGTAGTAGGCAAGGCACTAGATGGTGCTGACGTTACAGAGGATTGCTCACCTCTTTTTGCTAAAAAGGATGGCTTGCTATTGTAGGTTTGAGTTTGCTGTGCGGTAGCTATTTGGTTAATCGTTTTGGTGCTTTATGTTGGAGAGTTAATCATAAGTAATTCCTTGTGGGAATTATGTATATATATACATATATATAATATATGGTATGGTATATGATATAATATCTATATATATATATATATATATATATATATATATATATAGTATAATATGATTATAAATATATATATCATTATATATAGATATATATTATATAATATATAATATATATACTATATATATAATATATATAGTATATAATAGATATAAATATATTATATATAATATATATATATATATATATATATATATATATATATATGTGTGTGTGTGTGTGTGTGTGTGTGTGTGTGTCATGATATTTCAAAACTTTCAAGTATGAAACCATCTAACTGTGAATAACTCGGTATAAGTCCTCAAACACTGACTGATTCAACTGTATGCTTTTTTGGTCAGAAAGGAAGGAGGCAGTATCCTTATATCCAGTCATTTGTCGTTGGCTCAGTGGATAAAGTCTTTGTCACCCCCATTCGAACTCAAAAAGGTTTAGGTAATATTCTTGACCAATGTAAGAGAACTTGTACATAAACCTTTTTATAGGTAAAGAATTCCTAAGGTGAAGTGACCTAGAACCAGTTTGATGTTAATTGGTTATTCTTTGCTTCATATTTGGAAACAAATATGTTTCACAATATATACAGAGAAACCGTACATAACTACAGTTTTTAGAAAATTGTTTTGGAAAAATTACATTTCCATTAATGATAATCTTTAGGTAGTCATTCTTAACAAGATTATTCCAGAAATAAGAACAATTTGAGAATGGAACTTTTGTACGATTTTTTTCCAAAAAGATTTCGTTATATTTCATGCAAATAGACAAAATTAAATTAACCAACTACAGGTACATTGACTGGAGATGGGTTAATAAAATAGAATTTAGTATAGTATACCATAGCTACAGCTTTCTTTTATGTGAAACAGTATGGTTATAGAGAATGGTACATATAAGTTGTAAATATTAGCAGTAACTATTGCAAAATTTCATGGACTTTTAGATTATTACTGTTTCTCTATGTTTCGTTTACTCAGAACATTTTAAGTCTAGTATGGCATAAAATGTTCATAGTTAAAACAATGCAGGATTGTTATTGGTTGGTGAAACGGAGTAAAGGAGGTATCGACAGGTATTGATAAAATCATAAAAGTTTTTGCAATAATAAGTACCTAGTATATAGTATAGTTTGATCATAAATATTGTATATTGCTGGGTAGGCTAGACATCAGTTCTGTGTTGGTTTTCTTTATGGTATACATATATCATTAAAACAATGATTCTGATTTTCAAATCTATACAACATTTAAGTTTGTTTTCATAGCCTAGCCAGGGATAGGCTAGGAATTCTGGTCGCCTAGGCCCTAGAGGCAGGAGAGCCTAGATTAGCCTGTTATGACTGCGTTTCGGAAGAGAGAGGGAACACTCGTCTGTAGGATAATTTTCAGTAAACGCTACATCATACTCTAAATGTACGTTGTGAGAAAATAAGAAATGGTATGGGCTCGCATCCTCATGCCCTTTAATCCTCTTGCTGGAAAAAAAGAGGAGTGAAGTCATCATTATTGCGGTGTTTGAATGCATATTTCAAGTATACACAAAGCAAAATTAATTGGAGGATGTTTTATACGTTACAGAAGAGGAAGCTGGTCGTTCTGACACTTTTTGAGACAAACGGGAAATTATTTTATGGGTCAAGTTAACTGGCATAAATAAAAGATGATAAGTCTGTAGTATAGTCGTGTTTGGTCTTGATAAGAGCTTTTCAGAGAGTATGAATCTGTACCTGACTCGGTTGGGAGAACGAGAAAGGACGGCCATGCTATTTGATTTTAGGGGACCGCCTCAGTTGGGGGGGAGGGTATCGAAATATTGTCTGGAGCAATTTGTTTTGCTACCCATTTATAAGTCACCTAATGGAAAGTTACTACAAAAAGTTTCATAAATTTCTAACTATTATTTTTTTTTATATTAATTTTTTTCCAGATTTTTAGATGCATTGCTTTAAAACCCTAAGGCTTCCTTAGTTTTTAATTAAATTTTAATAACTAAACCAATTAATACTCACAAAGAGTTGCTCTATCCAATGAATTGAGAAAGATTTAAAAAAAAATAAAATAAAAAATTCAATGATATAAAAAAAATATTTTTTTTATTTAATTACTTAATTCAAAAATTCATAGAAAATAGAAATTGGAATAATTTTAAAGCGACCCATATACTGAAAAACATAGTTTTGAGATATTTTAACAGCATACTTCTATGGTATCTGGTCCCCCCCACTTTAAAAAGTTATATTAAACCCCCCCAGGGGCTGGGTATCATGAGGCACGACCCCACTCATTGTCGCTAGCTAGGCCTGGGAGGTGATAAATGCACATGCTTCATCTTGGTGTTCTTTCTTGATATCTTTCCAAGTCTTTTTTTCAACCTTTCTCTAGCTAATGTACGCTTTCTTGACTGCTTCTTCCTTGGCATTTTGATGAATATAAAGAGTACTTGACAACTCCGGCTCAGAAGTGAACGATGTAGTTACATCAAAGGTATGCGATTACTGATGTGTTTTGTGTTTGTGCAGCTGCTCCCCCTGCCCAGTGTTGCCACACTCTCGGGTTGGATTTATCGTACTGGCTCCTCAAAAGTATGGGGTTTTCTGTAAAAATATCGTACAAAATCGTAGGTTTTATCGTAATTATTATCTTACACTGTTTCTGATATTTAACACATTTTCATAATTTGACAAAATAATGAATATAGGTATGATTTCTCTGCAGTCATTAATATCTTGCAATTTACATAATTTGGAAAAAATACAAATGAAACATTTCTCTCTACAAAAACGAAAAAAATGGAATTATAAATAATTAGTTAAAGGTATGAACAATTGTTATGAACAAATTATTATTATATTACTATATATGTGGTAAAAAAAATATTCAGCTTAGAACGTAAACTAAACTGATAACTAATTAACACGAAGATATGTGAGTTGATAGGCCCACTCATACATCTCTTTAAACACTCCAAAACATCAAAAATCAAAATAGCATCACTGAGTAGTAATTTAAAATAAATATATATAATTAAACATGACTGGTACTGATACCTATCCCATGATGAAGAAATTAATAACAATAATAATTGTAAAGTATATCTTTAAGAATCTTCTTTCAAATCAAATTCATGTTCTCTGATGTTCTGGAATAACTGTGCATGATCATTATTCTGGAAAACATATCATTTTCAGGAGTAAAATGAGCACATGACCCTCCAGAACCTTTGATGCAACTAGCAGAGAGAAAAGAGCCCCATTAACTGTCCTTGTTTTCAGTCTGTTTCTTTGTTTAGTTTTAAAGCAAAGAGCAGTTAGAGCAAAATTGGCTTGGTCTGAAAAACTAGACTTTTTCCTCCTGGCCGTGGGCCCCACGCCAGACGGCCTGACTCGGTCTCCTCCCCACCAGGGGCCCCACCCAAGGAGACCAAATCGGTGTCCTCCGCACAAGGATCCTACACCCAGACGGCAATACCCAATCGCCTCCCCACTGGGGGGCCCACTCCTGGCAACCCAACCCATTTGCCTCCCCTCTAGAGGCCCCACCCCTGGCGGCCAGACTGAGTCTCCTCCCCGCCAAGGGCCCCACCCATGGCGTTCTAATCTGGTCACCTCACCGACGGGGGCCCAAATACTGGTGGCCCGACCTGGGGACCCGTGGCCGGTCCAGCCCGCCTGTCCCAGGACACATGGCGGAGACCGCCCTCCTGTCCTGGTACCCGTAGCAGGCACCGCCCGCCCGTCCCGGGACCCGCGGCGGACCCGGCCACCCCAACCCGAGACACGTGGCGGACACTGCCCACCCGTCCCGAGATACGTGGCCCGCCCATCCCTGGACATGTAGTGGGCACTGCCCACCCGTCCCAGGACCCACGTGGTGGGCACCGCCCGCCCGTCCCAGGACCCGCGGTGGGCCTGGACTGTCCGTCCCAAGACATGTGGTGGACACCGCCCGCCCGTCCATGGACCTACAGCGGGCCTGGCCCGCCTGTCCTGGGACACATGGTGGACACCGCCCACCTGTCCCGGTAACCGCAGCGGATGCCTGCCTGCCCATCCCAGGACCTGCGGCGGACCCGGCCCGCCCGTCCTGGGAAGCGTGGCAGACCCCTGCCCACCCCTCCCGGGACCCGCGGCAGGTCCAGCCTGCCCATCCCGGGACCCGTGGCGGTGTCCGCCACGTGTCCAGGACGGGCGGGCCGGGCCCACCAGGGTTCCTGGGATGGGCGGGCAGTGTCTGCCGCGGATCCCAAGACGGGCAAGTGGTGTCTGCCACGTGTCAATGGACGGGCGGACACCAGGCGGGAGGAGTCCTCCACGTGTCCTGGGACGGGCGGGCAAGGCCCGCCACGGGTCCCGGGATGGCCAGCCGCCCATCCCGTGACCCGAAGCGGACCCGGCCCACCCGTCCCGGAAACGTCCAGGGATTCATGGCGGATACCGTACGCCCATCCTGGGACGCGTGGTAAACACCGCCCCCCAAGCCTGCCAGTCCCAGGACAGGTGGCGGGCACCGCCCCCCCGTCCCAGGACACGTGGTCGGACACCGGCAACCCATCCCTAAAAACGCGGCAAGCATGGCCCGCCCATCCCGGGACATGCTGTGGACACTGCCCGCCCGTCCCGGGACTGGAGTGGGGCCCGGCCTACCCGTCCCATGACATGTGGCGTACACTGCCCTGCCCGTCCCGGGACCCGCGGCAGGCCTAGCCCGCCTGCCCCATGACATGGGGAGGACACCGCTTGCCCATCCCGGGACCCGTGGCGAGCCCGGCCCGCCCGTCCTGAGACACGTCGCGGACACCGCCGCCCATCCCAGGACCCGAGGCGGGCCTGGCCTGCTCGTCCCATGACACATGGCAGACACCACCCGCCCATCATGGTACCCACGGCGGACCTGGGCCCTTCCGTCCCGGACATGTGTCGGACACCGCCCGCCTGTTACGGGACCTGTAGCGGGACCGGCCCGCACGTCCCGGGACCAGTGGCAGACGCCTGCCCGCCCATCCCGTGACCCACGGCAGGACCGGCCCACCTGTCCCGGGACCAGTGGCGGACAGGTGCCCGCCCCTCCCGGGTCCCACGGCCCGGCCCGCCCATCCCAGGACCAGGGGCGGACGCCTGCCCGCCCATCCCAGGACCAGGGGCGGACGCCTGCCCGCCCATCCCAGGACCCGCGGCGGGCCCGCCCCGCCTGTCCCGGGACCAGTGGCAGACACCTGCCCTCCCGTCACTGGACCCACAGCAGGACCGGCCCGCCCGTCCCGGACATGTGTTGGACACCGCCTGCCTGTCACGGGACCCGTGCCGGGACCGGCCTGCCCGTCCCGGGACCAGTGGCGGACGCCTGCCCGCCTGTCCAGGGACCAGTGGCAGACGCCTGCTCGGGCCCGTTCCCAGGACCCACGGGTGGACGGTTTGCCCGCCCGTCCCAGGACCCGGAGCGAGCCCGGCCCGCCCATCCCAGGACCAGTGGCGGATGCCTGCCCGTTTGTCCCGGGACTAGTGGCAGACGCCTGCCCACCCGTCCCGGGACCGGCAGCGGTCCCGGCCCGCCCATCCCGGGACCAGTGGCGGACGCCTGCCCGCCCGTTCCGGGAAACGCGGCGGGCCCAGACCGCCTGTCCCGGGCCCAGTGGCGGACGCCTGACCGCCTGTCCCAGGAACCGCAGCAGGCCCAGCTCGCCCATCCCTGGACCTGTGGCGGACCCTGCCCGCCTGTCCCTGGACCAGTGGCGGACGCCTGCCCACCCGTCCCGGGACCCGCGGCGGACCCGGCCCGCCCATCCCGGAACCAGTGGCGGACGCCTGACCGCCCATCCCAGGACCCGCGGCGGTCCCCGGCCCGCCCGATCCGGGAAACATTGCTGGCCCAGACCGCCCTTCCCTGGACCAGTGGCGGACGCCTGCCCGCTCGTCCCGGGAGCCGCGGCAGACCCGGCCTGCCCGTCCCGGGACCAGTCGTGGACGCCTGCCTGCCCGTCCCTGGACCCGTGGCAGTCCCGGCCCGCCTGTCCCGGGAAACGTGGTGGGCCCAGACCACCCGTCCTGGGACCAGTGGCGGACGCCTGCCCGCCCGTCCCGGAACCCACGGCGGACCCGGCCTGCCCGTCCCGGGACTATTGGCGGACCCCTGCCTGCCCGTCCCGGGACCCCGCTGCGGTCCACGGCCTGCCCGTCCCGGGGACCCCACGGCGGTCCCACCCGCCCGTCCTGGACCAGTGGCAGACGCTGCCTGCCCGCCCGGGAAAGTGGCGGGCCCCAGACCCCCATCCTGGGACGGCCATGGCGGACGGCCTGCCCGCCCGTCCCGGGACCCGCGGCAGTCCCGGCCCGCCCGTCCCAGGACCAGTGGTGGACGCCTGCCCGCCCGTCCCGGGAAATGCGGCGGGCCCAGACCGCCCATCCTGGGACCAGTGGCGGATGCCTGCCCGTCCGTCCTGGGACCCGCGGCGGGCACTGCCCGCCCATCCCGGGACCAGTGGGGGACTCCTGACCGCCCGTTCCGGGACCTGCAGCGGACCCAGCCCGCCCGTCCCGGGACCAGTGGCGAGCCTCGCCCTCCACTCCCTGAACAGTGTAATAGCTATTCTGTTCCTTAGAACTAGAATATGCCACTGCATCCTTTCAAATCTTCTGGGGATTCTCTGAATCTTGTAGTTCTTTTCCTTGCACTCCACGAATCCTACTGAATCCTCTCTTTCTTCTCCTGGCACCTCCACCCATCCTTTTGAATCCTCTCAATTTTCTTTGGGCTTCTCCTAATCCTCTTTCTTTTCCCGGCACCTACACGAATCCCCTTATTTTCTTCCCCCTTTCTATATTCCCCCGCTCTTCTTTTCCATCCACGAATCAATAAAACTCTTACGAAAACATTTTAACATATTTACTTCTTTTCTAGTTCAATTTCCTTCAAGGATTAACAAAACAAACTTATTACAAAATAAACATCAAATTTTCCATTCAATAAACATCCTCCTCAAAATGTCCACATCTTATCCGTCTGAGTGAGGCCAGTGCAGTCTTCATCACGCCATTTCTTGAACATCGACAGAATCTTCTGCAGTTCTCAGTTGCTCTCCTCCATTCGTCTTTATTTCTCCTGGAGCTTCTTCAAATCGGACACCATTTTCTCCTTCGCTCTTCGCAGCCATCCAACCTCATCATCCATCTGGTCGTTCCGTTCGCTCTGGACACCGGCCTTCTTCTCCAGCGACTCCAGGCCACCATTTCCTTCCTCTAGAAGGCATGCCAGCTCGTTCCTAAAGAGTTTCGCTCTCTCAACTTCACACTGGAGTCCACACTTTTCCTTCCAAGAGGTCCTCCAAGTCCTTCTGCAGGCGCTCCAACCTCAGCTCCAGCTGTTTCCTGTCGGACTCCCACTTTTCGGTTGAGTCTTTTTGTTCCTGGATGAGCCTCGCTATTTTCTCCTTCTGTCGTAGCAGTTTCTCGAGCCCCTCAAGCAGGCAGTTTACGTCTGGCCACTGCCCAGACAGTTCCCTTATCCTCTCACAAAGGGCATCGTTCCTCTCACCAATTTCCTTCACGTTGTTCTTCAGATGCTGGTTTTCTTCGGCCATCTTTACGATCTTGTCTTCCAGCTGCCGTTTCTCCCTCTTCTCTGTATCGTTCTAGCTTCGAGCGAGTGGGCCCTCTCTTGCAAGGCCTGCTGTTGCAACACCTCCTGAATGATCTGCATTTCACGAACACGTTCTTCCCTTCCGCCCGCCTTCTGCGTAGCTTCTTGGTAGTAGAGCCTCTGTTGTAGCTGAAGAATTATTGTCCTGTCCAATTGCACGCGCTGCTCTCTCTGGTACTGGATGGCGTCTCGCAAGGCCGTATTTCTCTCGTCCAGTTCCTTTTCCTTAGGCTGTTCAGCTCCATCATCATCAGTCAGGAGAGAAATCTCGCCAGCAAATAGGCAGCCACACCAAACAAGATGACTATTCTTCCGGATTTCCAACAACATCTTGACAAAAACGTCCTAATAACAAACTGAAATCCATATCTGAAGTATCCAGTTCATATACTCTCCTCTCTCTCACTCTTGATTTTTCGTTGATTTTCTATATTCCACGAGAGATATTTTGGTTTATCGAAATATAGCAGGAAAGATTCTGAATTTTAATTATGTCTTGTCTCTTGGTGTTGTAAATTGCTGAAATCTCTCTCTCTCTCTCTCTCTCTCTCTCTCTCTCGCTCTCTCTCTCTCTTCTCCTCTCTCTCTCTCTCTCTCTCTCTCTCTCTCTCTCTCTCTCTCTTTTTTGCCCCGAAGGTCCGTAATTCTTCATTTGTTCCTTCATTCCATGAATTTTGTAGACAGCACGCCTGGTGGAATAGTTCCGCCTATTTGAGCATACTGCGACATGACGTCACGCATAACAATGAGATGCACATAAATGGCTGCACTCATGGTTCAATAGAAAATTGGTTGTAAAAAATAAGAAACCTCCCCTTTCCAAAAAAAACTTTCACTGGGGCACTTGAATGGAATAATACCACATATGGAACATCTGAAATGCAACAAGAAGTTCCCCTTTAAGGTCCGGACCATGGGGAAATTGTCCATTTAACTTAGAACCGAAGGAGAAAATGTCACTCTTCTTATCAATTTATCTATTCCGTTGAAATAACAATAAACTCCGTGATGACTCAACTGCATCACGGGAAAAATAAATCATAGCTAGTACCGAAATATGCCCTAAAAGGGTAATTGGACATGAGACTATGCAAATCTTAAGCAAGAATACTACATAGGGATTTACTTACACAATTCACAAATAATAGTAATAATAATAATATTCTTAATACCGAGTTCTATTCATTAGATAAACGGAGAAACAAACCAAATCGTCAGACTTGATTATAATTCACTTATATCACCAATTTTAACATCAAAGTTAAATGAGGATCAAAATTGGGATATGAGTATATATTCGCTCATTTGCCAGAAGAGTGTCTTAACTCGAAAATTTGTATATTTCGGGAAAAGCAATCTGAAGTTGAAATTCTCTATACTCTGTCCATTTATATTTAGATAATTCTTTTACTGAGCTGTTTTAATGACAAATACAAATAATAATTTTTTTTACCACAATATGGAATAAAGAAGAGGCTATCTGCTGGTATCAATAGCTCCAAACACATTTTTTGAGTTGTGTCACTCTTCTGGCAAATGAGCGATGGTCCGACTGACAGTTCTACTTTTTACACGTGGACATTCACCCTTCTAACAGTCGTGGGGGTGAACTGACTGGTATTACTGTCCCTTTTATCCAGGTATTGCTGTGGTAACTATCCCTTTGATCCAGGTATTATTGTAGTGACTGTACCGTTTATCCAGTGTTCTGTGGTGACACTCCCTTTCATCCAGGTATTACTGTGCTGTCAGTCACCTTTAACCAGGTATTAATGTGGTGACTGTCCAGGTATTACTATGCTGTCCCTCCCTTTTGTCCAGGTATTACTGTGGTGACAGTCCTTTTATCCAGGTATTACCGTGAAGACTGTCCCTTTTATCCAGGTATTATTGTGAAGACCGTCCCTTTTGTCCAAGTATTACTGTGAAGACTGTCTCTTTTATCAAGGTATTACTGTACTACAATTAACGAGGAAATTTGCATTTGAACGAGTTGTAAAAAAAAAAAAAACGCCTTATATCTAGTACGTCGGGCTTGGCCAAAATACGTTTTTTTTTTCCTATATAATAAACCCCCCCCCCCTCCCCCTTTTATATGGAAAGCTGGGTATTTGGGTGGGTGAAAAATCATTGACTTACTTCACCTATCAGGGGATCCTGACTTAGGATGCCAGGAGGATTCGCTCTCATGAGCGTCCCCCCCCCCAACCTACTCTAATTTATGGAACTGTGAATTAAAATAACAGGGTTGCAACCCAATGTAACCAAGTCAAAGGCACAGAAGGCCTTACATAGCCAGACTTTTTTTGCCGCCTCCTGGTCTGCAACTTAACCTAACTTTGGGAACTTAACATTAAAAATTATCGGCTGGGAATCTACCCTTACCTAACCTGAACTTAACCTTAGGTATCAGGTCATAGCCTGGTAGACTACTAACACAAGCCTAAGTTACCAGGTCCTTACTTAACTAATGCACGCTGCACTTTAATACCCTTCATTAAAGTATCATGGACCATTTAAAACATATCCTTGTATCACTTCCCCACCCCCAACCCAAAAAAGTTTACCCTTTTCAGAATCAGAAGCTACAGATACTACAGGTTGCCATGGCAATGTTAGAATACCTCCTTGTATGCCTATTTCACTCTTGTATTTTCACCCGCCTAAAATACCTATACCAAATTACCAATATCCACTGTAGTCCGCAAAATGTTTTGGGATAATAGGCCTATAGAGGTTCAGTAGCCTTACGCTGATCATTTGTTCCCGAAACGAATAGGAGGTAAAACTGCATAGAAAAACGTCAACTGCCATAGTCTAGCTCGCTGCGGAATATTTATATAGGCCTACCAATACCTTTTCATTCACAAGGCAACTGATGTCCAGTAAAATATAAATTAATTGATTTCTACCATACCCGTATCCTTCAGTTGTAAAATTGCTGCAGGAACTTAAGCGAAATTACTTGGTCTTGAAGACACTCAACAAACCATCTTGTAAATGAAATCCCATCAGTTTACTTTCTCAGATCAACCTGCTGATATTATATAAGTAGAAAGTTATCTTCACTTCTTTCATACACTATTAAATAAAATTACTGACGTTAATAGTTGTAGAACAGGAGTCTCTTTATAATGAAAGTTTGCTTCGTCACCGACGTCGGGCGGACGACACACAACACGGCAGAAACCGCAAGACTTCTTTTGAAATGCCATAGACGTAAACACACATACAAGTGAAGCTTCTATATTATTATGTGATGAAAAATCATTTACGGTAAAATATAAAAAGATAGATTACTTTCTGGTAGTGTTCTTAAAATGAATTTGCCCTGGACTCGTCATTCAGAAATCCCATGTATACTGTAAAGAAGTGTAACAGGGTATTTTGCCTCGGCCACCGATCGAGTGTGTTACACACACACACACACACACACAGAGTTTTCATGTTAAGGCAAAATGAGAAGTCAGTGATTAGCAAAATAGGAGATAAATGACAACTTTTTGAAACGTTCCCGGGAAAATTATCAGAAAATGCTATTTCAACTTAATATTTCGAAAATAAAGTTGTTTTCTATGTTCTGTTTACGTCGCCCTGACCGGATCTCCCCAAGGGTGACATTTCAGAATTTCCTTGTCAAACAATTCCAACGCTACCTTTGATGTCTAAAACTGAAAAAAATATAGCATACATACTGCATATAGGTTACAACCCTGATATAGAGATACATTACTATTTTTCTACTTTGTAATGCTGGCGGGACCCGGTCAAAAAGAGGTCAGCATGTAAACAAGATCCGAAAAAGGGCAGCCAGGATCAGGAGAGTAACGCTGTGCATAAGTCTTAAGTTATACCACCTATAACGGAGTGAAGGAACAATAAAGCTGTGAGTACTTTACACGAAGTGTGTATTTAATCCACCTTGAGCCCGCGAAAGTATTAATTAAGTTATGACAATTGTCTTCTTAGGCTTGCACAGCAGCTTCAGGTTAGTTTTCACAAGAGCGCCGCCAACGACGAAAGAGGAATCCAATGATGAAGTCACATGATTTGAGATGTATAGTAAACAAGAGTTCTGTTCAACCTTATGTTGATAGTTGTCAATTGAATCATAAGCCATTTTTATTTGAAACTGACACCGGTTCAGCTATTTCTACATTAAAGTATGATGATTTCAAGAAGTTAAATTGGACATTACTGAACTGTAGAACTAAATTGCAGGGTTATAACCAAGTGCCACTCAAAGTATTTGGGAAGGTCAAAGTTTCAAATTGTCAATACAAACAGCAAAATCATTCAGACGTTGAATTCATAATTGTTGGGTCAGACTCCCCAAATAACTTGATTGGTAGGAATTTAATAGATAAGTGCAATATAATTAATGTCCATCAGTTAAATATAACACATTTTGTGGAAAACTATAATGTAGATAGTTTGAAACCTATTAAGAACTTTCAAGCCCGATTGTATCCTAAAGTTGGTCATGTTCCTGTTTTTCAGAAGGTCCGCACGGTGCCACTGACGTTACCCAGTGAGGTTGAGAGTGCGCTGCAAGAGCTTGAAAAAAATAAGATTATAATAAGAGTAGAATTCTCAGATTATGCCTCGCTAATTGTTATTGTCAGGAAGCAGAATGGATCCCTTAGGGTTTGTGGGGATTTTCGTAAAATAAATGAAATACCTAATATGTCAGAATTAATTTCCAATGTGTCTGGATATAAGTATTATACCAGACTTGATCTCAAGAATGCTTATTTCCAAATGGAAGTTGCTCCAGAAGACGGTAAATATTTGGTACTTAACACACATTTGGGTCTATATATATATATATATATTTACGGTTACCATTTGGTATTCATTCTGCTCCTGCAATATTTCAGAAGTTCATTTCCCACTTGTTAGCTTCTTATGATTTTGCTTATCCATATCTGGATGATATTGTTATAGGTGGAGACTCACCAGCTGAACATGATAAACGTGCAACTAGCAGAGAGAAGAGCCCCATTAACTGTCCTTGTTTTCGGTCTGTTTCTTTGTTTAGTTTTAAAGAGGTTAACTTTACTGAACATTCGTTCGCATTCAGCATTAGAATGCGGCAAGCAAAGAGCAGTTAGAGCAAAATTGGCTAGGTCTGAAAAGCTAGACTCTTTTTGGGACACTTCTCCCCAGAACTTATCAGGTGATTCATTAACGAGATGTTTAAGTTCATGTTGCAATATGGGAAACATTCTTCATTGATCATCCAGCTTTTGAAGTAGTGAATGGTCATCTGGGGGTACAATCAGGGGAAGCTCAGATGCAAGAGGGGAGGGGATTCTTCTCTGAATTCTGATGAGAGGGCATTTTTTGGACAGAGACAGTTTAACTTTGACAGGACACCATCATTGAAATTATACCTCTTCTTTATTTCTGTACATGCCACTACAAGGAAACTTCTACACCTCTTGAAAAAACTCCTGCTGTTGAGCTTTCTTTTCCTGTATGGAGGGGGTTTTTAATCCCTGCATAACTTTACCTCCTAGGTACATACATTTGGCTGTCACTAAGATGCCTGTCAGTCTTTCAGGATTTACAGTATTACATCAGTTTTCATTACATAGGTCCCTGTCCTAAATGGAGAGAAGAAGGTCTCTGAATAGTATGGACACTTTATCATGGAGAACTGTTATCACTGCTTTATCTAACTGGAAAAATTTGTTGAACTCAGTAAACTTTGGAAGAACCCAGTCAGGGAACATGAAATATAACTTCATGAAAGGATCATAAAGGGAGTTGATAATCAACTCTGTTGCTAATAGTTTCTCAGCGAACCACTTCTCTGAGAAAAATAGCTTCAGTGCCTCCCACTGTTCCAATAGCTTTGAACCACGTTACAATTGGAGACAAGCGGCGGCAAACCATGTACGGACTCTGAAATCGTTTTTATTTTTATTTTTTTTTTCTAAATTTATTTATTTATTTATTTTTAGAAATTAGCCTGTTTCATGGAGGAGTTCACCGACCACTTATATTTGTAATTATATACTTATCAACACCTTAGAATTATCGTACAAACCGTACGATTATGGAAAATGCTATTGTACATCGTACCAAGGCCGTTTTTTTCGTACATGTACGACAATTATCGTACGTGTGGCAACACTTCTCCTGCCTCTCCGCATCAGAAAGTGTCGGATGGGAAAAATGTCGTACAACAAATATGATTACCTATGGAAAATTTATGTAAAACGCAACGGAACGAAAGGATATCAAAACATCGTATTTTTCGTGATATTTTCATTGCAGATACTTTCACAAAAAATCATTTTTGACCCACTTACAGGTTAGCTAGAGCACTAATATCTTACGTCTGGCTGTGGAACACATCAATGTTACCAGAAATGAGTAAAACTCGATTTCGCCCACCGACCTCAAAATTGTCGTATTTCAGGCCTCCCATCTGAGGCGGTCCCCTTAATACAGGGGTAGTTGACAGAGAGAGATGACATTTCTATAAATAGTAGGTACAGCCAGTTACAAAAGCGGTGTCGCCCCGGCAGGCCTGGCTCGGTGAGATCATGCCCTTCTTGCCCTGAAAGTGGCCCACGTTCAAACAACCAGTACATAGTTAGAATGGTTCGAAAGGAAGGAGGAGGAAAATTACGGTAATCACGCAAAGAAATGCAATATTGAATGAAATATATATGAGCAGAGAGAGAGAGAGCTTTCATTCTGTTTAGTTATTAATCTGAGGTATACTTGAGACCTTCTTCTTTAAGAAACATGTTATCATATATTTTTTGGAAAATAATTATTATGAAATCTTATCACATCGTATTGTTTTTAATCGTTATCACATTTTCTAAATAAAAAAATGCCTTAAATATTGTTGAAACTGACTATTCATATTAATATTATTCTGACGAAAATATCCTTTTTAATTATACTATAAGCACGTATCTCTCTCTCTCTCTCTCTCTCTCTCTCTCTCTCTCTCATTCTGTGCTCCGTCCTATATCGCCTGGATTGACTATTTAAATAATGGTAAATGTTTGATATGCTATTTGGATGTGGCCTGGGATCACAAAACCGTAAAAGGCTACTTTACCAACTTGTCCTAGCTGTATCTATTTGTGCCCTAGATTGACTGAACTATAATTACCTGTATTACCAATAATATTCGAATCTGGTCACAAAGACGTTACACACCAGGTTTTGTAGCCGTGCGTTGTATAAGTCATTAAAGCATCAACTTTGCAAGGATATCATTTCATTAATTATTCTATGCTAAGAACACATTACTGGATATGCTAATCTAGTACTACAGGATTTGTATTTATGGCATAACTTAGTTGAGTTACCAGTATTTGAGTGTGATGGGCTTCTTGGCTCCACCCCTCACAACCATCTAGACTACTTATAAAAAGTATTTCAATTCGCTATATTTCTTATATTATAGAATATTTATTATATTATTTCCGAAACTCTTTGTGAAAATATATGATGTGAAATGAAATGCAGTGAAATGTGTGCATCGGTACATTAATATAATGATTTGGGGACAGTCTTTAGACCTGGTCAGATCGGTCACGTCTCAGCTAACCATCCCCCAACCCCCGCACCGCAACCCCCTGCCCACCACTTTCGATATCTCCTGTTCATTAGTCTTTTATATAGCCATGTTTTTATTTTTTGTAATGAAAAATTGTAAACATTTGGAAAATAAATGGCGTATGAAATACTGTCATCCGAGTATTATTTTACCTTCCAAAAAACATCCATCAGAATAATCTCATAATAACTGTAGGACATTGAAATCCAGAACATGAGGTGCGGCGATAGAAGGATATTTATAACAAGGTAGGGGTTAAAGGTGATGGGAGACAGGTGACATTGGGTGACCTTAATCAAAGTCTTGACGGGTTCGCTTACAACATTTATAAGGTGGTGATAGTAATAACTTTACTGATAGCAGTTAATATCAATGATTTAAGTCGCCATCACGACTGGCACATAGCGCTATAGGGTTACTGAGATTATCTTTGTATCTCTGATTAATGTCTGTATAACTATCGTTTACGTTATGAATCCTGGTTTTCACACGAGGTAACGTGACACACACAGCCATGGACGAGCTGTGTGTAACGCCAGGGGTCTTGACAGTCGTGTTTGCAGCCTTTGAGGTATATGCTCAACAGAGTTGCCTTTGTTTGCTGCCGCCATCCCTACAAACGTTGACATAGATAAGTATATAATACATAGATTATAGTGTACAACATTATGTTAGAACAATTATTCCAAACGAATAGATAAACACAATGACCTCGACAAACACTTACCTAAGTGTAGATAATCGTAATTACCAAATAAACCTCCACAAAGGCTGCAACACACGACTGTTAAGACCACTGGCGTTATATACAGCTCGTCCTTGGCTGTGTGTAGCACGTTACCTCTTGGGAGAACCAGGATTCATAAAGTCAACGATAGTGAGGCATTTAACCAGATATACAAAGATGATCTCAGTAACCCTATAACGCTGTGTCAGTCGTGATGGTGACTTAGTATCTTTGATATTAACTGCTATCAGTAAAGATATTATTATCATTACCTTATATATGTTGATAAGCAAACCCGTCAAGACTTCAACCCCCTACCTTGTTATAAATATCCTTTTATCCTGGCACCTCCTCATGTTCGGGATTTCAATGTCTTACAGTTATTATGAGATTGTTCTGATGGCTGTTTTTTGGAAGGAAAAATAATCCTTAGATGACAGTATTTCATACGTCATTATATTTTTCCAAAAGTTTACAATTATTTTATTACAAAAAATAAAAACGTGACTATGTCAAACACTAATGAACAGGAGATATCGAAAGTGATGGGTTTCTTGAATAGGATGGAGGGGGAACAAGGTGTGTTGGATATTAGCCGCTGAAGCCACAAATAGAGGCGAAGTGAGGTGAGGGACAAACGTGAGCCGGAGGTGGGGTGGGGGTTGGTGGCGGTAGGGGAAGGGGGCATGGTTAGCTGAGACGTGACTGATTCGACCAGGCCTAAAGACTATCACCAAATAATTTGAGACACTAAATAATATGTTAATAGTATACGGTTTTGCAACACCTACATACTTTATACTTCACCATCATTATATTAATGCACCGATGCACACATTTCACTGCATTTCATTTCGCATCATTTATTTTCATAAATAGTTTCGGAAATAATATAATACATATTCTATAATATAAGAAATATAGCGAATTGAATACTTCCTATAAGTAGCCTAGATGGTTGCGAGGGGTGGAGCCAAGAGACCCATCACACTCAAATACCGGTATTTCAACTAAGTTATGCCATAAATACAAATCCTGTAGTACTAGATTAGCATATCCAGTAATGTGTTCTAAGCATAGATTAATTAATAAAATAATATCCTTGCAAAGTTGATGCTTTGATGACTTATACAACCCACAGCTACAAAACCTGGTGTGTAACATCTTTGTGAACAGATTCGAATATCACTGGTAATACAGGTAATTATAGCCCAGTCAATCTAGGGCACAAATAGATACAGCTTAGCACAAGTTGGTAGAGTAGCCATTTACGGTTTTGTGATCCCAGGCCACATCCAAATAGCATATCAAACATCTACCATTATTTAAATAGTCAATCCAGGCGAGATAAGACTGAACACAGATTGAGAGAGAGAGAGAGAGAGAGAGAGACGTGCTTATAGGATAATTAAAAAGGATATTTTCGTCAGAATAATATTAATATGAATAGTCAGTTTCAACAATATTTAAGGCATTTTTTATTTAGAAAATGTGATAACGATTAAAAACAATACGATGTGATAAGATTTCGTAATAATTATTTTCCAAAAAATATATGATAACATGTAGTTTCTTTAAGAAGAATGTCTCAAGTATATCTGTCTGATTAATAACTACACAGGAATGAAAGCTCTCTCTCTCCCCATATATATTTCATTCATTATTGCATTTCTTTGCGCGATTACCGTAATTTTCCTCCTCCTCCCTTTCGAACCTTTCTAACTATGTACTGGTTGTTTGAAGAGGGCCACTTTCAGGGCAAGAAGGGCATGATCTCACCGAGCCAGGCCTGGCGGGGCGACACCGCTTTTGTAACTGACTGTACATAGTATGAGAAATATATGGTCCCAAAGAAAAACTGACATAATTTGAATGTAAAGGAAAAATTGTGAAGGAAAGATTAGTACACTGCGTTAGTATGGAGTAGCTGTAGGAGCATGCTGATGGATGTAATGGTGGAAGGAGAATTGGCTGTAGGTATATCTAGTTGTTTTCTGGTTGAGGCATAATTGCACATAGACTTATGAGGAGCATGTGGATGTCATGGAGGCAGGAGAACTTGAGTGGTATTGGAAGTTATGAAGAAGGATCAAAAGCGGTAAATGAATATGAAATTAGAGGGGATGCGATAAAAATGTGTATGTAGTAGTAGTTGCATTAGCCTAGTTTCCGTTCCAGAACTAAATGACCTCATAGGTCCCAGCGCTTGGCCTTTGGCCTAAATCCTGTATTAGGTTCTGTTCTGTGCAAGATGATCAATTAAGTGATTAAGGGTCTAGTAAGTGAACTGTTGAGAGAAAAAGAAATATTTGAGGGAAGAGAATCAACAGTTAAGAAGAGCCACTACCTAGCAACAGCTCAAAAGTCATGTACATGTCTAATCTCTGTTCAGATTTCTTGACAGTGATTAGTCTGAGTGATGTATTCCGTGACTGACCTTGGATGTAAGGGATTTTATACGGTATCTGCGGTTTGTTTGATATAGTGCTTTTTGTGAACTCGTTATTGAACTGATGTTTGTATCCTGTTTAGACGAGACAAAAAATCATATATACGAGTGTATATATGTAGTACACACACACACTATATAATATATATATATATATATATATATATATATATATATATATATATATATATATATAATAGATATAATCGCATCGATATAATAGCGAGATATAACGAGCGGAGAGAGTAAGGGAGAGAGAGAGAGAGAGAGAGAGAGCGACTTTGCGTCACAACAGCGGCGGGAGCGGTGATAATGATGATGATTATCATGCTGGTAAAAATTGGTGAAATAAATGATACAGATTGCTATGAAACAATGAAGACGGTAAATAAAGGAATAAGGAGTACGTAAATGATTAAAGTTTGTTAAGAGAATTGTTGTAGTTAAAGGCTTAACCACCCTGACTTGCCCTGTGGTTTATAACCGGTGACACTGCTAACCACCTGGTGGGCTACAAAGCACTCTCATTAGCATACAAGAACTATCCCCTCCACTCCCCCACCTCCACCCCCTTTGTGGGGGTGGTTTAGATGTCGGAATAGCTGCTAGGGCATGCTCCCTTCGGGCAGGGAAATTTTACAAATGCCACATGGGAGGTCGAGAAATGGCGACAGCTGGCCTCAGTTTATATTCTGCTTTCAGAGATCTCCTTGATCTCAGGTTGGTTGTTTTATCTCCCGTTTGTCTCTAGTTCCTGAGCTTTGCTCTTCAGTGCGTTCTAGGTCTACTCGTGAATTCAGTTTACTTGTGAATGGATGCAAAAAACAAAAAGTCAAACGGTCATTCCTTGGTATACAACAGAGAGGTCAATTTAAAAAAAATCTTTTATTTTTATTATTTTCTTTATTATGAAATTTTGGCTGCCGAGCCCAGCAATAGGGCGATTTAGGGAAAGGTGAGCAAAGTTAAATGGCTATTTCATTTCTAGTACTGGTATTCGGCTTTTATTCTAGCAATTATAAATTCTGACCCCTGTAGATCCTCTAGCCCACTACTGGTGTTTTATCAGGAGGTTAATTAGCAATAGTTAATTTGGTATACCCTTAACCAAGCCTCATGGAAAAAAATGGTTAATTTGGCGTACCCTTAACTTAATCTTATGAAAGAAAATTAATTTGGTGTACCTTTAACATTATCTTATGGAAAAAGTAGTAAATTTGGCATACCCTTTACTTAATCTTATGGACAAAATCGTTAATTTCGGCTTACCCTTAACGTAGACTTAAGGAAAAAAGGTAATTTGTCGTACCCTTAACGTAGCCTTATAAAAAAAGTAGTTAATTTGGCATATCCTTAGCTTAATCTTATGGAAAAAAATGTTAACTTGGTATATCTTTAATGTAATACTTGGAAAAAATAGTTAATTTGGTATATCCTTAACGTAATCGTATGGATTCTTAACCATTGTTCTACTGGTGAACTTCTATAACTCGTGTGGTTGTTTATCCTGCTGTTTGTAAAGCTTTGGAAAGGCTTTCGCTTAAGACTTCGTAAACTAAGCTTCGTAGTTAATGTTTAACTCCTTTTTGCAATCTGGTTGTGTTTCTCAGTTAATTTCTTTAGTGCCACCACCTTAGGTCTATGACACCAACGTGTTTTACTAGTACACACCTGATGAGGCAGAGAGAGAGAGAGAGCTTCAGCCCCTTTCATTCCTTTTACTGCGCCTCCGTTCATGGTCTCTTTCGTCTATCTTACTTTCCACTCTTTCCTAAAAATTGCTCCACAGTTCATCTGCGAGGTTTCCATCCTGTCGCACTTTGAAACCCCTTTTACTTTCAATTTTCGGTTCAGTGCTGAATGACTTCATTGGATCCAGCGCTTGGCCTTTGGCCCAGATTTTATATTTCATTACATTCCATTCCACGAAGAATCACATCTAATTCTCATAGTTTTTAAAATGTTTCTTATCCTAATGTTTTGTGTTCTTTTGAAGCACCAGAATAACTTTAAATGTAATGGGTAGCTCAGTGCTGTCACTGAAAATTGTTACATTAAGACTCAATAATTTCAGATATTTTTATGGCCAGGTGACTATTCCAAAAGGTTCCACTAACAGCGAAAATTTTTCATAATAATCATTTTGTAGTAATAGTCTATTTTTCGGATTTCTTTTTACTGAAATTGAAAACATCTGGATTTTTTTTTTATTGGATTACAAGATTTTTTTTTTTTAGATCTTTTACTGAAATAAAAGATCTTTGATATTTATATTTATTTTTTTACTGAAACAGGATTTATTTTTTACTGAAATAGAATTTTTTCTTTGATTTTTATTTATTGAAAAAGTTTGGGATTTTTATTTTTTACTGAAAGTGAGGAAAAAGGTTTTCATGCAATTCATAAAAGCTGCAATGCTCCTATACATTGTATTATCCTGTGATATTAGTATTTTATCTACTGATGAAAACCCAAGTTGGAATTTATCGTCTGATAAAAACGTAACTTTGTTCATCGTTGGTGACTGAAAAAGGGTTTATAGAAGGTTATTTAGTATTTTGACTTGCTTATTTTTTCGATTTTGATTTTGAAATATTTTTTTTCTTTTTTCGGTAGTAGATAAGTGATACTATTACATTAATTCATTTTACGGGAAATTGAAAAAAAAAAAAGATAAACTGAAAAATAGCAAGAAAGATAGACATTTTAACCGGAAGCAAAAAATGCAATAAACAGAAAAATAAAGCAATTTAATGTTTGAGAGAGAGGTTAAAGATGTAAGGATGGGGAAGGAGCCATTCTTGTTATTTTGAAGTATCCTCTATTTTTATGTGTAATAACCTAATTTGTGTGATTTGGAGCAGTTACGTGGATATTTTATACGATTTTGTGATGTCTGTTATCCAGATATAAGAAAAGACAATTGAGAACTGAGAGAACATAATCGAAAAATTTCATTTGGGTTCGAGACATGAAAACGGGTTTCTCGAAGGAGCATCATGTCTACTGAAAATATATTTTTTCCTTCTTGCTCGTCATTCAACATATTCATTTATGCTTGACACCCATTATTTAAGGTCCTGCAATCTCTTCGGACCATTAGGCGATGTTGTAAGTGCAAAAAAAAGAAAGAAAAAAATAGTGAGTCTAGCTCACTCGGCCTGGTTCAGTTCAATATCTAGACTCTAGACCGATGTTGAGTCGGGAGATAGAATTCCGTGTTGTTTTCGGGGCAGTATGACTTATGAGGAATTGGGAGAGAGTGTTTTGGGGGTGCAGGGGGCCGGGGCGGGGCAGGATTGGGGTGGATAGATCAACCCTTCGATTACGAATCCATAAATGTAAATCCGAAACTCTCACTAAAGCTATTTGTAGCCGGAGAGCGCTGCCCAAACATAAAGCTTCAAATTTGAATTGCTGCTCTCGGGGGTTTCAATCGCGTGTTGGGTGGGTGGGTGGGCGTGGCTTGAAATATTCCCTAGACCCTGGCTAGCATCCCCCGTCCGCTTCTCGAAGGATGGGAGCGGGATTTGGGGGGTGTTGTTTCTCTTGTGTCCTACTCCTCCCCCTCTGTCAGGGGAAGCAAATCTAGGGGGGAATTCAGCGACTGGGGAAGAACTCTCCGCCGCCGAGTCGGTGCTGCTGTTAATTCTTCTTTTTCTTCTTCTTCTTCTTCTTCTTCTTCTTCCAGACCCTCTCTCCTCTCTCTCTCTCTCCGTCAGTGTTTACTTGGCTCGAGGTGCGAGCAGGTGTAGTAAGTAGTAGTGGGACGGATTGGTTCGAATCCTTACAACTCGTTTTTTTAGTCTCGTTTCGTTAACAGTGATTTGATTTTACTCTGCGGTGGTGGCGACAGTGCGGTTTTGTGTTTAGCGGAAACTAGACTGAAATCTAAAACTTGGATAATTATATTCCTATTGGCTTCTTTTGATCCGTGGTAAGTTTTGACTTTTTTTTTTCTTAATCAGTTGTTGCTGGAAAACTTGAGTAGATGGTTACATTTAACGGAGCGGAAAAACACCTGTGTTCAAGTACAAAAGTCGCATAGAGAGGATGTTCTTTGTGTGTCCGTGTGTGTGTGTAGGGAAAAGACTAACATAAAATTTTGTCTCTTGCTGCATGACGACTACATGAAATAAAAGTTCGACTCAGCGTCTGAAATATCACTTCTCATTTCCCGGGACGAGTTGTTTAGCAAAAAGAGGACGAGATTAGACGGAGTCGTATTTACCAATACATTAGTAGAATTTACGTAACCGGGTAATACGTCTTGAAGTTAGTACGTGTTAATTACAAAATGTATTACTAAAATAGTTTAAAATTAAGGCGAGAAGAGAATGGGTATAGTAGAAGAATGGATGAAACATAGGTTTTGGTCTGTTTGAAAATATGAAGCTAGTCGTGAAAATTGATACGTTGAATTTATAATGTTAAGCACGTGATACTCGATGTCAAGATATTTGACATTACACCTCTTGTGTTTCTGTAGAAGCTGCCGCGAAAAAAAGAAAACTTAATTTTGGCCGTTTCTTATAAATTAAATTAAACTAGATTGTGAATTAATTTTGAGTTTATGCAGTGACTTCATTCGCTAATGCAGTGAATTGGAATACGACAGGGTTTTAGTTTATATCTGTCATTTTTATACTTAGTCTTAACTAGGTCTCTCTCTCTCTCTCTCTCTCTCTCTCTCTCTCTCTCTCTCTATCCGAATGAACTTGACTCGTAGGTACTTCAGAAGGGTGCAGTGTTTTGTCCTGACCAAAATAAAACGTAGCCTGCATTCTGTGGTCCCTCCCCACCAGCGACGGGCGTCTTTAATTGAGGAGAACAAAACACAGGGTCGACTCCATCCGAATGAATCGTAAATACGCTGGAGTCTAGATGAGCTCTAGATACTAAATTCTCTCTAGACCATAAATCCATCTCGTGCTTCGCTCAAGTGCTTTCTGGAGGCTGCGATGAACAGAAATGGTCATGAGATTGGAAGGAGAGAGAGAGAGAGAGAGAGAGAGAGGAAGGAAGGAAGGAGAGTCCCTTTACTTCAAGTTCAAGGAGAAAGATGTTAGGAAAATGATAGAACTGCTTGATTTTAGAGGTCGTACAGTGTTTGCGTGAGGGATTTGTGCAACATCAAAGAAAAATATTGAGAGAGAGAGAGAGAGAGAGAGAGTCCTATTCGTTTAAAGAAAATGACAGAATCGCTTGATTATTTGAGCTCTCACAGTTTGGGTGAGAGATGTAAAAAATGAAAGAGTAAAATATGAAAAAATCGTTTGATTCTAACTCAGACTGTGTGTGTGTGTGTTTGAGAGAGAGAGAGAAAGAGAGAGGGGTGGCGTGTTAGCTGGGTGAGATGAATCTTGCAGACATGCCCTCTTTAGGTACTAATTGCACTCGAGCTGAGGATCTCTCTCGGTGATTGATGAGTCTTTGTGCTTATAATTCTGCTCAATTTTTAGATCAGCCCGCTACCAAGAGCACCGGTAAAGACTTAACATTAAATGCTTTAGTATTTGGTACAGCGTGCAGAGCGGATGTACCAGAAAGGTTTTAAAATATTTCTTCATTCATCTCATCCAATTTCAGTCTTGGAGGGAGGTCGGGGACCAGGTTATGTGAAATCTGGCCCCCTAAGGCTGTAGTATCGGCATTTCCTTCAGATCAAGGCTATACCAAGGGCTAGACCCACATCCAGTGAGGCCTGGATTAAAGGAACCATTATTGCAAACACACACACACACACACACACGCACAATTTCGTTCGAACATTTTTTTTTAATAACTTATCATCATCAGTTCACTTTCATTTTTAATATAATCATAACTCAGATTATACCGAGGTCTTATAAACTGTAATTCAAATGGTGTTTTTATTTTTGTTGAAGCAGTTATTTTGGGTTGCTTAGAAAGTTGTAAAGTGCCTTTTGAACATGAATTGAAAAATGTTAGAACTATTTAATCCCATTGTGGTACTTGCTTGGATAAACATGACATTCGCAGGCTTACATGATTATACATGGCTGCATTGGTATTGCATTGTCCTACAAGAGCAATGCATTGTGCTGCAGCGTTTCATGAGAGAGAGAGAGAGAGAGGTACCTCGAGTGTTTTAGGGGTATAGTGGAGCCCGGGGCAACATTATCTGGTAGCGTACCCTTGGCTAGGTTCTGTGAGCAATCCACTAATTATACTTTATGAGTGCCTAGTGATTTGGTTTCGTGGGACGTTGGAGGTTATACGTAATTGCGTTTGTTTCTTTTCCTCCTTGTTCTTGATCAAAACCGATCATTTTAAGCCATCAGCTGACCTTCCTCATATTATCATTTTTATAAAACAGACTCGCCAAGAATCGCTTATCCCAAGATCCGTCAAGATTTCCTGTCTCCCTAACCAGGCTTGACTTTGAAAGTCATCTGGTATCTTGCCTCCCTCTGCGCTTGCATGAATGAACCGCTACTCGGAGGAATGCATGGTGGTTGGTTGCTCAGTGTACGTAAAGCTCTGGATAGGTCCTGGCTGCCAATGTCAGGAATTTCAGGCTGCAGGCGGCATCGCCTTGCTCCTGCGTTTCGTATTTCGGCGGCATTCTTGCAACTTTCCTGCGGACCTCAGGCTTTTCGCTTTCTGTCCGAGCTGTTTGTCCTGCCTTATTTTTTATGTTCTATACGTGGGTCTGGAACATGAGTGTCTACTCGTAGGTCTATAAAACATGTCTTATACATTTTGCAGTTTTGCGTGTGTCAGTGCTTTTGTGCGAGTTCGTAAGATGTTAGTCATTTAGATTTGTTTCTGTTCATCATAGGTGTTAGAGTTCGTTAGGCATAGGATTTGAGTGGATAGTCCAGATTCTCGAGAATATTTTTTCGAGCAATTTGTCTGAAATTTTTAACCTTAGAATAAAACCCGCTATTACCATTGGATACTAATTAGTTTGTAATCCTTTGCTACCTGTGATAATTGAATGAACAAAGACATAAAATCCTTTATAATCTACGGACGGGTCTCTGAAATGCGAATGTCTAAGCATGCGTATCTGTAAGTCTATTAAAGGGTTTCTGAACGCGAGAGTCTATACTTGGGTCTCTAAAACGTTAGTAACCATACACGGGTCTCTAAAATATGTGTGTCTACAGACTTGGGTCTCTAAAGCTTGGGTGTCTGCACACGGGATTTAAAAACATGAGTGTCTACATGTGGTCTCTAAAACATAAATGTCTACACAAAGGTTGTTAAAATATGATTGTTTACACATGGGTCTCTAAAACACGAGTGTCTACACTCTGGCCTCTAAAACACGAGAATCTGCACATGGGTATCTAAACTCTATTCTACACAAGCATCTCTACACACCGTTGAATAACCAGCAGTGAATCTCGTCATAAATCATGACAGGTAACCAACGAGAGCAATTGAATTTTTTTTTTCTTAATCTACGATTGTTCTCAAGCCAATAAATCTTAATTAAACAGCAGATGCCAAGCAACTCATCGAAAGCTATAACTCACTGAAACCGCAGAACAGATGTTACTATTAATCAGGCTAAAAAAAAATGAACTAGGTATCCAGTGAAACAGGTTCACGGTGGAATTCGATTTTTTTCTCACTAAACCGTGGGGTTTCTTGGGTTAGTTTTCGTATGCCAAAAATGAACGAATAAAGTGTATATAGTTTGGATATGATTAATGCAACGGTAGAATTTTAGTCTCAAAATAGGAAAAGATCGCTTCCTTAGGTGGCCTTGAAATTAAATTCGTGTCTTTGTGTCAGATGAATTTCTTAAAATGTTAATTTCTGAGGCTAAGTCTCCTTAGTATTAATACTGAAAAACTGCATGAAATTCATGATTTATGTCAGTTGCATTTTTTAAATGTCAGTTTCTGAGGTCATAGAAGAGCCTGTTTTTGTTTTAAGATTTGAAAAGCTTAAACCGAGAATTTTATTATACCTTCGTATTGTTACTCTGGAGCAACCCTGGGAACCTTACCTGATACTCATTGAATACAATTTGTGATATACTGAAAGTTACGTCCAAATTTGTAACGACATTTATTATCGATGTTTATTGCTCAATTACATCATATTCTTCCCTAATCGAGTCAAAGAAAATAGTTTTTTGATTCACGACATGAGACGGGAAGCATGTGTGCCTCGGACGCGCATTGAATTAAGGAAAATAGATCTCGTGGAGATTACGTTTAGGGGGGAATCACAAAATCGATCGATACCGGAAAACAAGAGAGAAAGAGAAAGAGAGAGAACGACTGTGAAAGGCTACGAACCGGCTTGAGTATTAACTGCAGGTGTCAAGCCGACTGCTGGGAATTGCCTTGTAGTTGTGGTCAAGGGAAATACCGGAAGCACGGGATGGGGCCTGTTGGGTTGGGTGGGAGGGTGGGGGGAGTGAGCTGTAAATTGTCATCGGTAGCGTCTTCGGTTATCACATCTTTAGGGATTGTGATTGAGGTTGGAGCAAAAAAAAGCGTAGGGTTAAATGTACCTTCGTGCTTTGGACGGTAGTTTCTCTTTGTGAACCTAGTAATGATTATTTTATAGGATTATATTTAGCTAAATTGATCAAGAATTAAATACAGACAGATGCGGATACAAGCATAGCTCGGCAGGCGAAAATTATTGACGGTAAAAAGCCAAAATGTTCATTGACTGATGGACGCCGCCGCTTCGCCAAGGGCTGGTTTCTACCGACATTCCGAGTGTGAATGCCATCATTAAAAGCCTTGATACGGCGTTTGGGGGTCTTGATAGCCAGGCATGAAGGAAGGGTTCGCGCGTGTGTGTGTGGTTGTGTAAGCGCTTGCATGTGCACACACACACACGCACACGAACATACTAGCCAAACAGTTTGTCACTCCGGACAAGTTTCCCCAAAGGCTGTTTTGAAAATATTTTTTGCTATTCTTTTGCCTCCATGTTAATGCATGTTTTCTGTACAGAGCCTCTCTTGATTGGCGTTTGTGTACAAAGAACAATTTTGCCGAGAATGAAATGGTCGGAAATGTTGAATAAATCCTTTAGTATTCTCTTTCTTACAAGTTATACTTTAAGTAGTGGTTTGGTTGTCGACTTTTATTACACGTAATTAATACATCAGGGACAGAGGATAGTGATTAGGCCTACAGTCCTGGTTCCCAAAATATGTTATATTATTCTCCATGATAACTTTAAAGATCTCATTCACAAAAACTGTATAAATCAGTGAAAAGAAAAATGGACACAGGTAAAAACAAACTAGAAACTGAAAATTAAAAAAAAAAAAAAAAAAAAGGTAGGAAAGTGAGTTTCTGAGTTCTGAAAAGTAAGTAAATATAAACTTGGCTTGAATGCGTGTTGGCCTTAACATATAGTATAGACTTTTTTAAAGTATAACAAAGGGTGATAGATATTTGTTTCTTACCGGAAAAAGAAGGTGATGCATTGCATTGTACATAGGTCTATAGGACTAAATGAATTGCTATAAGAATTTAGCGCGGTAGAAAAAATTGAGGATTTTATTCTTTGTTTGAGACTGAAGATTGACATGAATTGTAATTCTTAATCAGACGTTTTCAGATCGAGTCGTGGAATTTTAACATATCTGACAAAACGGGTTTAATGGCCTTGTTGCCGCAGAGCTTGGCTTGTAAGTCTAAATCTCATAATTCAATCTAATCCTGGTGTGTTCCCCACACATGATAATTTAGTCTAGCTTTTCGTTTGCATGATGCCATTCTAACGTTTACTCTTGCTGCAAGTCAAACTTAGAGCTGCAAGAAGCTGTATATGATTGGGGTCAAAGAGTAACAAATTTTTGGCGGGTACAGAATTAACCTTTGTTCGATTTAGGAAAAGAAAAAAAATAGTCATTTCAGACAAACTTACATACTGCATTTTCTGCAAATCCCATCTTTACTCTGATTTTGTATGTATCTCTATCAGAATGACCTTGCTCAAGACTAATGACTTTGGAAAGACGGTAATATAAACCTGCAGAGTTAGGCGCATATGGTAACTGGAGAGCTTGATTGATAAGGCTCCGAGTAACTAGTCATACCTTGCAAGTAATGTTTGTTAACGAAAGTTTGTATTCCTGCATTTAAGTAGTATGATAATAGTAGCAATAATGATGATGATGTCGGTGGAAACACTAGTGGTAGCCGGATAGGAGTGCGTGTGGGATAGGGATTGGTAGCCTCTCTCCTGCTGGACAGGAGAGACTTAGTGGGATGCCGTCTATAGGATCGGCTAACTTTGGCGACATTCCCGCGGTGAATTAAGGGCCACAGGACCCGTGAATGTTACCTAATACCTACCGTGGGCGGAATCTCCGTCCCGTTTCAGGTAATAACCTCCTCTCTCTCTCTCTCTCTCTCTCTCTCTCTCTCTCTCTCTCTCTCTCATGCACTGTGACTTGATTCCATCCGGGAAAAGGTCTTTCACTTACACCATTTCAGGTTATCGAGGAAGTGAGGACTGCAGACGTTGAATGTTTTTTATTCCGAGAGGGCGAAGTTTTATGTTATATATTTTATTTATTTTTTAATATTTTATTTATCGGAGAAATTGTTATATTACGACGGTTCCGCCTATGGCTTGCGGTTAGTGGATGTTACAAACGAATATAGCGAAAAGTGATGTAAATAAGGGATAATTTAGATAATTTAGCAAAGAGCAAGGGCAAAAATTAATTCTTTTTTTCTTTTTTGTAAATTTGAATTTTTATTTCAAGTTTTTTCCCTTCCTGTCCTTACAGAGAAATTATGCTTTTCTTTTGATTTTCTTTCCATTTTCCATAAATCTACAGACATTTGGAGATAATTATTTTCAGAGTCTAGTAAAATTGCATGCGCCGTGTTATTGGAAACCCTCTTCCGGCGTGCGTGAGTTTTCTAAACCCTAGCGATGATGATGATGATGATGACTATAATGGATGCCTCGAATGATGAGTCTTGCGTTGGCTACGGTGAAAACGTTAACAAGAAGGACATATAAACAACCATTTTCTCGAAGACACGAAACTCGCGGGATGTTATTTTTTTTTTAAAGTTTCTTTATTTTTTTCTTGGTGTGATAGGATTTTTTTTTTTCCTTATTGTTTATGTCTAGTACTTCCTTGACATATTTTTGTAAGTTATTGGATCGTTTTAGTTTTCTGTAAAAGAAAACTGTTGAGGAGGCTTCCTCTATCCGTCAGCACCTTTTCTGTGCGCCCTCGGATCTTAAAATCTCCTGTGGCTAGAGGGCTAAAAATTGCATACCAAATTGCAGCCCTCTAGCCTCAGTAGTTTTTTTGTTTTATTTATTCATTTAAGGTTGAAGTTAGCTATAATCGTGGTCTGGCACCATAGCAACACAAACCACCACGGCTGGATGAGAGTTTCATAGGCCGAGGCTGAGTTTTTCATACAGCCTTATGCGCTGAACAGAAAACTCGATTGCGCCGAAGAAACTTCGGCCCATTTTTTTCTTGTATATTTACGAAATAGGATATGTTTCTTTTTTAATATGGTATATAATACTTTTAACACACATCTCTCTCTCTCTCTCTCTCTCTCTCTCTCTCTCTCTCTCTCTCTCTCTCTCTCTCTGCACTGCATCTTTCCAGATGCTTTCTATATAGACCTATAGTCCTGCACTGTATCTTTCCATGTTCTTCCTAAATAAGACTATTGTTCTGCACTGAATCTTTCCACATTCTTCTTACTTAATCCTTTAGCCTTGCACCGTATCTTTCCCCATTCTCCCTGCGTAGGCCTATAGTCCTGCACTGTATCTATCCCCATTATCTCTGCATAGGTCTAAATAGTCTTGCACTGTATCTTTCCCCATTCTCTGCATAGGCCTGTACTGTATCTTTCCCAATTCTTCCTGCATAGGCCTATAATCTTGCACTATATGTTTGTCCCTGCTTCCTACGTAGGCCTATAATACTGCACTGTAACTTTACACGTTCATCCTACGGACACCTTTAGCCCTCTCTTCACTTTACCCTCCAAGTTCGTGATTTCTTCGTTTCATCAACCTTCTTCTCATTCTTCTCTTACCTTTCTCCTTGATCAACATTCATGAAATTCATATTGCATAATTACGCTCATTAAACAGGTTCTGAGAACAATGAGCTTTGATAGAAGGAGGGGTGCCTGCGCAAAACCTTCATCCGCGCATGCGCGTGTAATGTTAACGCGGAGAGGTTCCAGTGTCCGTCCATGCCTGGAAAATGACGCCGTTAAGCAATGCAAATGGCAGAAATATGCAAATTTCATCTCACTATGAGTTTGATGGTGATGTCTCTATATAGTGAGGTTGTGTTGAAGCTTAAATGTATTTATTCTTTTTCGTCACTAGAGTTCGAAGCTTTAGCTGATCTTATTTCCTTGTTTTTTAGAAAATGGAAAAATATATTTTTCGGAGATTCTTTTAAAATTGTTTCGTATTTCGTAGAAAATCGAAATTTTAGATATTCTTTCAATCACTTTCTGTACATTTCTTGAAATACCTTAAATGTAAAGGATATAAGTGAATGTCTCATGTTTCTCTTGTCAATGAATAATTCTCTTATCCTGTGACTGTTGTCTCTTATTGCATGATTATCTTGTTTCTCATGTCTCTTATGAAAGTATTCAATATCTCCTTTACAGTCTATTATTATTATTATTATTATTATTATTATTATTATTATTATTATTATTATTTTATTAATAACCGAGGAGAAAGCCAATTTTCTAGCTTCAAATCAGCGACTCTTTCTACTCTACTCCGGGGAGTCGTTTGATGGAGCGCATATGCGGAGTGGGTGGAGTTTAGTTTCTTGAATTACGGAGTCATCGTGTCTCTGTCACTCCCCCAATCTGGAGTAGAGGAGACTGGTGAATGATGATCTCCATGCGTTTAGCGCGTCTTTCGAACGGTACTTGAAGAGGCGTGTTTGCTCAGGCTCACATGATATATTAATTAAAAATAAACTTGACAAAGATTCTCTTAAGGTTTCGTTAAGTTTCGTCTGATATGCCAGCTCTGGAAAAAGTTTTCCAGTACTTTTAAATTAATTTTTTTCTATTTTATATATTTATATTTTTATATCCTCCAGGATATCTTTTCTATTTGTATGATCTATTGGTAATTTTGTGCACTTTCTTTATTGATATTCTTTTCATTCTGTTATTTATTATGTCATTTCATATATATTCAATAAAACTTTTTTTTATGAATTTTCATTGTCGAGTCGAATGAATATGAAACTTCTTTTTTTCCTCTTTATTTCTTCTGATATTTTACATTTTTTGGAGAATATTCCCCTCCTTTCGGCAGAAAAGCTACTGAAATTAAGCTCTTATTAACTATCTAGTTTTTTTGTTCATAGGCTGTTCGGGAGCATAGAGGCGGAGTGAAAGTTTCGGATTTTAAACAATTCAGAATGATAGGCATGACAGGTGACGGTTAAAGGAATCATATAATTTATACAAGTCAGTAACTTTATATTGGTTTTTGTTATATAGGTTCATCTTAATACTTCATATAGTATACTGTTGCTAAACATGAACATATGTAAAGCTCTACTTTGCACGGGAAAAACTCGAATAATTCACAAAGCACAATTCATCGTAATAGTGATGCACTGTAGTCACTACTTAGAGGGTGTTCGTCGCGTCCCTTCGTGCCCCTAGCTGCACCCTTCATTTAACCTTTTACTTTACCTCCGTTCTTGCTTCCTTTCTTCCATCTTGCTGTCCAACCACCCCAACTCCCTCTTTTCAATGTCTTGAGCATCAAAATCACACAAAGCACGATTAAGAAAATAGGAAAAAAGGCAGCTTACTGGACGTCATTCTGACAGACGAAAATAATAAATAATCATATTTGGTTGCTCCTCCCAGGCCGCATTAAGCCCAGTCCCCTAAGTGAGCGAACCGGTCTTGTGCAAAATCACTTAAATTATACACTACTGTAAATGCATTGTGAGCTTCTGCCCCCAGTAACTTGAATCTCAATATACCGCCGCCCGTTTTCGTCTGTGCAGTATTGGTCAAGTCTGATCCGTCAGTCGACAGGAATTGTTCGTGTTCCGCTTCGTTTCATTAATTTTCTTCCTTATTTTATTTATTCTTAGCTTTATTTTACTTATTAATTTTCAGCCTTATTTTATTCATTTACAGCCTTATTTCATACATTTTCGGCCTTGTTTTATTTATTTTCAAACTTAATTGATTAATTTTCTGCCTTTTCTTTATAATTTTCAGCCTTATTTTATACGTTTAGCTTTATTTTATTAACGCTCTGCCTTATTTTATTAATTTTCTGCCTTACTTTCATAATGTTCAGCCATATTTTATTAATTTTCAGGCTTGTCTTATTAATTTTCTACTCTATTTTATTCATTTTCATCTTTATTTTATTATTTTCAGCCTTCTTGTATTGGTTTGAACTTGAATAACCCTTTTAAGACCGCTGTTTATCGTTTATTCAATAATTAACTTCCTACTTTATCATTTTTTTCTAATAAGTGATCTCCTCTTTCTGTATTTCTCATTACCTTCTGTTACTTCTTTCGAATGAACACCGTGATATTCTCTGGAAGGCAGAACTCAATGGGCCCTTTAGGAGGCGTTTCTCTATATGAATAGGGGGGTTTCTACCGAATAATGAATAAATAAAAGCTAAAAATGTGTTACAAATGAACAGGAAATAAATAAATTATAAAAATGTGTTGCAAATGAACATAAAATAATCTACATCATAAGTCTTGCTTCCCCTGAGGCTTGTGTCCTTCTTGCACGGGTACATTGACACCACAGGGATAAATTAAAGATATTTGATCATCGTTCCTGATCTTAAAGCAACATAAAAGGAACCAATTCTGAATGCAAGGGAGTCCAGGCATTTGAATCGCTCGTCATTCTCTTGAAAGCTTCGAATTTCACGGCAAAGAAGCCGCGCTTTATTACGAGGCTTCTTCGTCCGATGTAATTTGAAGCCCCTTTGCCATTTAATGGATAGTGGACATTGATATGTATGTATGTATATACACATTATATATATCATCACTGATTTTTTTTAATCTGTGCATAGATGAATAATTGTATATATAATCTTAATGATTCTTGCTTCCTTTTGAACTATGTAATAAGAGTTCCTTTTAAATGAATGTTTATACATAATATGTGAAAGTTAGTTCCTTCTAAAGAATCATTTTATACACACACACACACACACACACACACACACACACACACACACACACATATATATATATATATATATATATATATATATATATATATATATATATCAAAGGTTTGTGATAACATAATGTTAGGTTTAGTTATCTTAGTATCTCAACACAATGTTAGTTTTGTGAAAAGTATGAAAGTTCTTTCTGAGGAAATCTATATATACGTATATATATATATATATATATATATATATATATATATATATATATATATATATATACGTATATATAGATTTCCTCAGAAGGAACTTTCATACTTTTCACAAACTAACATTGTGTTAAGATATCAAGATAACTAAACCTAACATTATGTTATCACAAACCTTTGCAGAACTTAGTAATGTCAAAAGTTTATACAGTAAAATTATCATTGTAATCAGATGGATAACACCTTCACATAACTAGCAAACACCAATTTGCCCTAAATATACTAATTCTCTTAAAAGTTCCGAATTGAGTATAGTAACCCGGCGCAATCCTGGCACTTAGGGAATAACAAAGCGATGGCAATATCATCTGCTAATTTGTAATCCTGTTGCTTCTCTCTTCATCTATAAATCTGCAAATTAAACGAGCAGTTAATTTCTTACACTTCCTCTTGATTCATCTTGAACAACAGTGACACCGTTGCGGTAGATAGTGTGTTATGTCACTCCAGACCTAAGCTGTCTTTTGCCTTCTGTCTTCTCATCCCCCTCAAGGCTTGAGTGCCGGTTGAACTTGTCTCGCAGAGTTTGAAAGCAATGTCTGACATAAAAAAAAAAAAGGTTCAAGTTGTCTCCTCTGACCCTTTAACCTTTCTCTACAAATACTGTTGTGTTGAGAATATTTTCTAGAATGTTTTGGCTATTTATTTACGGTGACGAGTAGAATACTCTGCTCGCGGTGAGAAGGGAGTTCCCAAATTGTCGCCTAGGTCTATGGCACCTTCCGGAAGGCAGATATTAATTCGAGTTGATGAGTAACCTCGTCAGATAGCGTTCTAACACGAATAACATTTCTAAATTTCTTCGTGGAACAATGTTCTTGATATTTTGCTCCTGAAAAACAAATGGTCTATACCTGATTGTAAGCTCACTACGCGAAATAAGTATTTATTGGTAATGTAACACATGGTTAATTTTTTTATGCATACTTTTAAATTAGGTGTAAAATTTGCTTATTACTATTTTCGTAATAAAATGTCACAATTTTGGGGCTCGTCACTTAACAGTACAGTAGAATGAGTTATCGCCTGCAATAGTGAATCTTTAGTGAAGACACTTTTCATCAAATCAAAAAATGTACTTATTAAAAAAAGTGTGCTAAGATAGAACAGGGGTTATCAGTCACGCGAACTTGTTTTAATTCTCATCTACAGAAAGAAAGAATTTTATAACCAGAACAAAATAATGCTTTAAGGGGTCTGGGGTGGTCTGTGAAATGTATCGATAACTAGGCATATATAATTATATTTATATATCGCATTTCCCCCCAAAAGCCTTTTTAGAAGATTTATTCAATATACCTTGTATACGACTAACCACTTTTAACATGCAATAGGCATTCTACGTGTTATCTATAGCTTCGATCTTTACGATGTTAAGTAAATCAAGTATTTTTCTTTTTTTCTTCTTTTGAATTCTTTTAGCTCTTATTGCCAGCAATAAAGGAGCATCGATTATTCTTCAACAGCATCGTATCATGAACGAAATTCCCACCCTGGGAGATTTTTATGTGTTGAGGTATTAAGATGTTTATCTTTTGAGTGAGTTAGTTTCCTCTGTACAGCTTCAAAGATCAGTTTCCATGATTCAATTTTCAATGAAAGAAGAGCTTTCTTTTAGAACAATGGACATAATATTTACTCCGATACTCTCAATAATCCAGAGATAAAATTGTCGAAAAAGGAGCATTCAGTCAAAGCCATTACGACCTGTGATAAGTCTTTGTTTATGTCGTGGTAACAAAAGAATTCAGAGATGCGTTCGAAGGTTAGCATTCCTTAGTCTCCTTGCAAGAAGAAGACAGAGCTTTGCCCTGTACTTGAGAGAGAGAGAGAGAGAGAGAGAGAGAGAGAGAGAGAGAGAGATACGAATCCACCACAAGAATGTTGAATTGAGCTTGGCCACACTTAATTAAAATCTAGCTTAATTGTGTATAATGATAGGCTTTCCTAGATTAACCTGCAGCTCAAGGCAAGGCGTATATTTCTCTCCGGACAGTGAATGTCTGCAGAATATGACCCTTTTAATTTTCCCTTCTCTCTCTTCTTTGAGTCTAGAAGAAGATTTACGTCAAGGAGAACTGTATTCACTGGTCCTAGACGCATGTTTCGCTGAGGGATAAAACTGGACTGTATTCCTAGACTTGAACATAGCGGAGGGATAAAGCAGAACTAGACTCCTAGTCCTAGACGAGAGAGAGAGAGAGAGAGAGAGAGAGAGAGAGAGAGAGAGAGAGAGAGTATAAACTCCTTGCTACTGGAAGGGTAAAGGCCTTTCAGGATCAAACTATATAGCCGGGAGGGCCAGCGAGGATGATCGGGTGTTGCCTGTGCGACCAAGGTGTGACGCCTCACCTTATAGTACTAACGGTCGAACGAGAGAGAGAGAGAGGGGGGTATAAAATAAAGAGATTTGTATTTTGGGTGGACGTTCGTAAAGTGGTTTTAATAAAGGCATATCTGGAGACAGAGCCATTATTCCCCGGTGATACTGATTCCGCGAGATAACGGGTCAATTTCTGTTTGTCTCCGGGAGGTTTATTGTCCCACATTCCTCGTTACGAATGGCGGAGAGAGAGATGTCTCATCGAGAGAGATATCTCCCTTTTTTGTGTTCTTGACGCATTGGACGTGCTCTTTATATACAGTAATGTGTAGTATCACCGGAATGGAGAGAGATCTTAACCGTTTCGTAGACTAAATGGAGGATTTTCGTCTGAATTTTTTGTGAAAATAGTACTAACTCCTTATACAAGTCAGGAGGTCAGACGTCTTTCAGAACTGACCTTTACTCTTGTCTAAAGGTTTCTGAAACAGAAACTGTCAAAGTTACAGCGAAATTCTTGCAGACTGAACATTATTAGTCTAAATATTACCCTGATTTAGTCGTGGACCATTCGTATCACAGGACAGAGCGAGTGAGGTTTTCCAGATACAAGGCGATCACGTCAGGTCGCCTGTGTGTTGACAAGGCGAAAGAAGTTATAAATGCGTCGATGCGGACATCGCACGTCGGGCCAGATAAGAAGAACTTCTTCTTTGACACGGCTGTTGTCGAACAGAAACAGCAGGGCCTTTGAACCCCAACAAAACAACAGGGCCATTTTTCGATCCCTTCTCGTTGTTTAAAGATATTCGCGTGATCTTTAAAAGGGTTGGTGAGGTGTAGGAAGGGGGCCGGGAAAAAAAAAAAAAAAAAAAAGAGAGGCGTTCTAAAAGTTCTTAAAAGGGGCGATGGAACGTCACAACATTGGCTAAGACTTCGGGTGATATGATCTACACAAGCCAGTCTTCTTTCTCCCTGGTTTTTTTTCTTTTTTTTCCTCAGTGGATTTTTTATAACGATGCGAAACCTGTCTGAGATCAACCTTGGAGGACATTCTTTGTACGATACGCTTCAGCTCTCTGCCTTGAGAGAGAGAGAGAGAGAGAGAGAGAGAGAGAGAGAGAGAGAGAGCGAGATACGCTTCAGCTCTCTGCCTTAGAGAGAGAGAGAGAGAGAGAGAGAGAGAGAGAGAGAGAGAGAATTTGTCGCTCAGATGCAACCGGATCCGTTCCCTGCTGCGAAGACATGGAAAATATCACAACTTGAGCTGAGCCAGTTTTCTATGTATTAGTACGAAGGTTTTCAGAAGCTAACAGTTATGGTAGCGCCCAGAGAATTTGGTTTTGTTTTCTTAAATGAAATGATTTTATATCCTAAGCACACAGAAGAAATGAAGGAGAAGAAAGCTTTTGGTAAACATCGCTTAGTACATGTAAGAAATGGCAGTATGGTTAAAATTCAAATAGGCTTATCTAAAATCTCACTGACCCATTTCATAGGTTCTGGCCTAATATCCTATGGAAGGATATCACAGATAAACCATATTTACTGTTGAGGGCTCCTGAGTTGTGAATTCTTGAATTTTTTTAATGGTATTTGCTTTTGTTAAAATAAGAATTCTCTTTTTTTCTTAATGTTAACGGAGCTAAGAAACTGCTGCCGCTTTTTTATTTACTATAGAGAGTTTGCTCAGACTTTGATCTAGCTCTTATTTGTCCTTGTTTTTCTTGATTTGAATAGTTTTCTGGCCTCGCTCTTATTAGTTCTTTTCCTCCTCCAGTTGACATAAAGAAATCTCGTGGAAGTAGTTCTTTTTGTAACGACAGAAGTAGGCCATTTTTATTTATATATTTTCTTCCTGCTCATAAAATGAAAGATGAAAATTTGGGTTATCAAGAGGAAGATTATT
>NC_087212.1:43900407-43932907 GCF_015104395.2 Macrobrachium nipponense
GGATGCTATAAGGTGGTTTGTTCCAGTGTTTGAACTGAACTCAAAATTGCGTCGTTTTCCGTGTAAGCAACTTCCTCAGTGGTGTCTTTCGACCAGATATGAGTTCGTTGATGTTCATACTCTCGTCTCTCTCTCTCTCTCTCATTCTCTCTCCATATATATATATATATGATATATTATATTTATATTAATCTATATATGATTATTATATATTATATATATATATAAAGAGAGAGAGAGAGAGAATGTTTGATGAAAACGACAAATTGCCCAGTAGATTATGTATTTAGGACATCCTTTGCACGCTGATATATTTACAAGCTTGATTATGAAGGTTCTGTAATGCCTTATCGTTTCCTGTGTAACTCTGTCCAGTTATACAATTATATTTTTTTTTTTTTTTTTCATTTTTGCTATCTTTGTTGTAGGATTGATAATATACACGTTGAAATGTGCGCTAGTAGTTGGAGATGTCGCCAAAGTCTGACATTTCCTGAACTATATGACATAAACATTTATTAGATACATACACAGTGCATTGTGGGTAATATTTATAAACTGCCACATTGTAAGGAAACCAGACAAAAGATTTATAAAATTGCAAAGTTGTTAAATTGTGGAAATTCTTCTGAAAAGTAGTTTTAGGTGTTAATGTCCAGTGCATAAAACTATTATCTGTTATTGAGTTATATTTTATTATTTCATTACAACACTTGTGTCTCATTAATTTAAACGACATTTCATCGTTTCTTTACGTAAAGGTTTCCGTGTAAATTATTTAATTCTTTATTCTGCTATAATTCAAATAGACGTATTTGTGGTATCAAATTAAACCAAACTTAAGAGGTAAATAATGTTTATTTGGATTTTTGATAAACGCCTTTTTTTTTGCATATTGTACGATGCTCAGTGTACTGTATAAAATTAATAAAAAGATATGTATGATACATATGAATATATAAGCATACAGATATATAAGTACCTAAGCTAATAGATAAGTAAATAAGTAAATAAATATTTAAGTAGGAAAGAAATAAATAAAAAAATATGTAAACCAATGTGTAAGTAAATAAATTATTACATGATTTTATCAGCAGGTAAATAAGTAATTAAATATTTTAAGTATATAATTTACGAATATATATATATATATATATATATATATATATGTATATATAAATATATGTATATATATATATATATATATATATATATATATATATATATATATATATATATATAATAAGTAGGTAAATAAGTAAATAAACAAACAAATAAATCAAATACATAAACGAGGTCAGTAGACGACAAATAGGAGAGGTGACCAACGACGCTGTCTCCTCAGTTCTTCCCAAAAGGTCGGTTGCCCCTATCTTAACTAGGTACTGGCGCTTGCGCAGTGTATGAATTTTGTAACCGTCTCTCTGTGTGAATAGAATCAACTGTGTATCAATCACTCCTATTTGTATACCACCATGAAATACCATTTAGCTAACAGGATTTAGAAGAACAAAAGGGGCACTCTTTTGGTCTGAAAGCCAGCTTTAAATAAATTTGGAGGTTGCGATGAGTTTTTGTATATCAATTACATGTATTTACATAGGACGATGAATATCATTTAGCTTTTAGGATTGAGGAGAACAAAAGGGGCCGTTTGGTCTGAAGGCTTCGATGTAAATACGTAGATTTTGGAGGTAACGATGAAGTTTTTGTATATCAGTCACTCGTATTTGCATGGACCTTTCAGAAAAACTTAGGGACACTATTGTTCTAAAGGATTAGACGTAAATAGATTTTGGAAGTTACAATGAGTTTTTGGTGACCGTTGGAGAGTGGGACGGGTTATCGGGGGTTGGGGTGATAGGAGTTGGGAGAGGTGTATAAGCCCTTTTTATCTGCCCTGCCAAGTGAAACCACTCCAACTGCAATTGCCATGAACAGGTTTAGAACCCGTTTGGTGTGAGGTCCTTCTGTGACAAGCAGCCTGGGCGTCCGGCGACATTTCTGGCAATGGAATGTGTTGGTCAGGGTGTATAGGCCGATATGCCGATAAAGCGTTATAGAGCGACGCAATGATTCTTGGATGTTTTAGGAGTAAAGAAAACCGATGGCAATACTTGTTAAAAAGTTTCACGAATAGACCTCCTTTTGTTACCTGCTTCATCAGCTAAAAAAAAAGCCAACAGAACTAACGGTAAAGTTTGTTAGAAGTTTAGGAATAGGCCTACTTCTGTCACCCGTTTCGACAGTTAAAGAGAACTGAAGGTAATGCTTGTAAGAAGTTTTAGGAATAAGCCTACTTCAGTCCCCCGTTTCGACAGTTAGAGAACCAACGGCAAAGTTTGTCAGAAGTTTTAGGAGTAAGCCTACTTCAGTCACCCGTTTCGACAGTTAAAGAGAACCAACTGCAAATCTTGTAGAAATTTTTAGGATTAGGCCTACTTCTGTCACCCGTTTCGACAGTTAAAGAGAACCAACGGCAATGCTTGTAAGAAGTTTTAGGAATAGGCCTACTTGTGTCATCTGTTTCACGAAGTTTCTCCCATGAAAATAGAATTTCGTTTTATCAAGTTCAAAAAACTAAAAATAATTGGTTCAGTTAAGGTTCAAGAACGTAATTTTCAAAGTACGTTGTACTGAGGATCAAGTAATTAAGTTTAGTTAAAAAAGTCCGTAACTGGGGTTCGAAAAAGCAACTAGAAAAAAGCCATCTTTATTGAGTATAAGAAAATAATTTCCAAAGTAATTCCAGTTGGTTTTCTGCCAGACCTATTTCGTGGAGTTAGCGCATTTTGGTATAATTACATTGCAAATATTTTTAGATAAGTAATTTATCATATTTCGTTGGTTTTATTATTATTATTATTATTATTATTATTATTATTATTATTATTATTATTATTATTATTATTATTATTATTATTATTATTTTCTGTTTGAGAACAATCCTTAAAATTGGCCATAGTGTCTTCCAAAATATTACTTTAAATGAAGTGTAGTAAATTACGATTTCCTCAGAAGAGGACTGTACTGAGTACTCTGTAAAGGATTAATCCTAAGCTGATACTGACTATCCTTCAGAGGATTAATACTTATCTAAGTTGATCTAGCAACTTAGAGCAATTTCAAGCAACTTATTACTTAGCAAACACTTGTTCTGTGACACTGAAGGAAAGGTTCAAAAGGCGGTTCGTCACTTCTATAGCATCTTTCTGGCGGGAAATTGATTTCAGAAGTGACAGATGGCAATTGTAAGAGAAAGATATGTGCGTCTGTAATCTGTTTTTTTCCATCTGTCCATCCGCCTGTGGTGTTTGCGTATGGTAACACGGCGTCCCGGGCTTTAGATAGTTACGCTATGTGTAAGTTTTAGGTAAATAAAAGGATATCTTTGGTGTACATTTGCAACTGACAAGTGTTTTAATAATTTACTGCATGCGAAAAACACCGTTATTATTCGAAATTGGATATTGTTATTATTGTTGAATGTAAGCTGAATTTACATTCAGCTTACTATTAAAGCCTGGGACGCAGTGTTACCATACGCAAACACCACAGGCTGGTGGACAGATGGAAAAAAAAACCGAGTATAGGTAGGATTAAGATTCTGTTTGAGAGAGAGAGAGAGAGAGAGAGAGAGAGAGAGAGAGAGAGTGTGTGTGTGTGTGAGTGTCCATAACGATTCGAACCTGTGTATCTCCTTCAGATACGTTTCACTGTAAAAGGCCATGATGCATGATGCATCTCTCTCTCTCTCTCTCTATCTCTCTCTCTCTCTCTCTCTCTGAAGTACCATCATCCCTTCTGCCCGTCACTTGTTTTCTTCTTCTGAACCTCCCAATGAAGCTTATACACCACCACCTCACTTGATCAAGTGACTTGCATGAAACGGAAAGTGAATGACCTCAAGGAGAGAGAGAGAGAGAGAGAGAGAGAGAGAGAGAGAGAGAGAGAGAGAGAGACTGGCTCCAAAGGCCAACTACTACTTCACTCGCATGTTATGTAAACATTGATATCAAGAGACATACGATACAAAGCTTGATTTACGATGTTCTAGGTACAACTGAAGCCACCACCTTTTGCTGATCTGTCTGTCTGTCTCTCTCTCTCTCTCTCTCTCTCTCTCTCTCTCTCTCTCACTAAACTACACGTCCACGTGTCTGTTCACCCTTCTCTTTTTGTCTGAATCAAGCTAATTCAAATCACGTTAATTAATTTGTATTTACTGTTACACCCGCGTTGATTAGCAGTCGCGCCAGTGGCTTCTATTTATTTTATTTTATTTATTTATTTACTTATCTATTTATTTTTTGTGGTTTGGGCATTTCTGCAGAACTAAAATCAAAGACAAACATGATGACTGACAGCCAGAATGAGAGGCAAACAGACAGCCGCAGCGCTGCTAACCGTCAAAGCTGAGAATTCTCAAGTACGATTCACGTAAAAAAAAAATAAAAATAAAAAAAAAATAAAAAAAAAATCAGCTATTTCAATTTTTATTTATATTCTACAAACATAATGAATATTTTCCATCCTGTAGACTAAATAAAAATGTATTGCTTATTCAGCAGTTGGAGTTTAGCTGAGCGATTGCCTATTGGTTATTAATTATGAATTATTTAAATATACTAATGGTCCTAGCAAGTAGATTTTATAGATTTTCTATTATTATTTCGTAAGTAAAACGCAAGGGAAATAACAATATGGAAAGGAAAATGAAATATTTAAGAGAAGACTTGGAGACAATAGTGTAATCAAGAGAGAAAGAACAAGGTATATACATTGTTCATTATTTCAGATGTCTCTACAAAGGAGGTAAGGAAGGATAGCAGAATCGAGATATTACTTGGTTCCCACAAAACAATTTTTTTATTTTTTCTCAATGTTCCCTTGATAATAATTATGTTTATTTTGTTTTTAACATTTTAGTATTAGGTTAATTATGTGTTTTTGTGTATTAACTTTTTACTAGTAAGTCACTTGAGTGATTTTGTGTATTTTCATATGTGTTTAGATTCGTATACTGATTTATGAATGTAATTTTACGACTGTTTCTTCTGCTAGTTTGTAACCTGATAAAGAGTCGAAACTTCACTAATCTAATAATAATAATAATAATAATAATAATAATAATAATAATAATAATAATAATAATAATAATAATAATAATAATAATAATAAAACGTGTTACTAATATATTACAAAGGTAAATAATACAGGAATTCGCTGTCTTTTAACTACTGTATTGTAAATGCTGTTATTATTGATGTAATTATTGTTGTTTAGAGCTAAACCGCCAAGAAAACTTTCGAGCAACAAATCGTGACCTCTCTAGACGCATATTGTACTCTATTGTGCATGGGCAGTGCCCCATTCTCCTCCTCCTCCTCCTCCTCCTCCTCCTTCTTCTTCTTCTATTTTCTGCGAAGAAGGAATTCCCCAATTAACCTTTACACCTTTGTCATTAGTTCCAAAAGCCTCTCTCGCCCCTCCGTTTTAGGTACGGTTTCGTAATCGACCATTTTTCATTGAACTTACGCCTTAAACAAGTGTGACTTTTAAGAGTGTTCCACCTACGTGGCGAGGGAACCGTGTCGCGGTGGAGAATGGTGTTGGCCTAAGAGGCATTACAAGAAACTTCATGAAAGCGCCATAGTTGTTTTTGGCTCTTAGGATTTAGCGCAGTTACATACTTTTGGCTCTTAGGATTTAGTGAAGTTACATGCTTTTGGCTCTTAGGATTTGGCGAAGTTACATACTTTTGGCTCTTAGGATTTGGCGAAGTTACGTACTTTTGGCTCTTAGGATTTGGCGAAGTTACATACTTTTGGCTCTTAGGATTTGGCGAAGTTACGTACTTTTGGCTCTTAGGATTTGGCGAAGTTACATACTTTTGGCTCTTAGGATTTGGCGAAGTTACGTACTTTTGGCTCTTAGGATTTGGCAAAGTTACATACTTTTGGCTCTTAGGATTTGGCAAAGTTACATACTTTTGGCTCTTAGGATTTGGCGAAGTTACATACTTTTGGCTCTTAGGATTTGGCGAAATTACATACTTTTGGCTCTTAGGATTTGGCGAAGTTACATACTTTTGGCTCTTAGGATTTGGCGAAGTTACATACTTTGGCTCTTAGGATTTGGCGAAGTTACATACTTTTGGCTCTTAGGATTTGGCGAAGTTACATACTTTTGGCTCTTAGGATTTGGCGAAGTTACATACTTTTGGCTCTTAGGATTTGGCGAAGTTACATACTTTTGGCTAGGATTTGGCGAAGTTACATACTTTTGGCTCTTAGGATTTGGCGAAGTTATACTTTTTACTTTGGCTTTCTTAGGATTTGGCGAAGTTACGTACTTTTGGCTCTTAGGATTTGTGGCGAAGTTACTACTTTTGGCTCTTAGGATTTGGCGAAGTTACATACTTTTTGGTCCTTGGATTTGGGGCGAAGTTACGTACTTTTGGCTCTTAGGATTTGGCAAAGTTACATACTTTTGGCGATTTGGCGAAGTTACGTACTTTTGGCTCTTAGGATTTGGCGAAGTTACATACTTTTGGCGATTTGGCGAAGTTACGTACTTTTGGCTCTTAGGATTTGGCAAAGTTACATACTTTTGGCTCTTAGGATTTGGCGAAGTTACATATTTTGGGCTCTTAGGATTTGGCGAAGTTACGTACTTTTGGCTCTTAGGATTTGGCAAAGTTACATACTTTTGGCTCTCAGGATTTGGCGAAGTTACATACTTTTGGTTCTTAGGATTTGGCAAAGTTACATACTTTTAGCTCTCAGGATTTGGCGAGGTTTCGTAGACACTTAGAAAGCACTGCAGTTACTTTTGGCCCTATAGATTTGGCGAAGTTTGTAGACTCTCAGAGTGTTGTAGTTACTTTTAATTCTTAGGAAGTGACGTAGTTACTTTTGACTCTTAGAAAGTTATAGGAAGTTAAGTAGTTACTTTGGACTCTTAGGAAGTTACGTAGTTACTTTTGACTCTTGGGATGTCACGTAGTTACTTTTGACTTGGGATGTCACGTGACTCACTGTAGTTACCCTTTGAATCTGGTGATGTGACGTAATGTAAATACCGCCGACTCTCCTGTTGACTGAGAACGGCAGCAAGATTGTTTCTGTTTTCTTATGATTCACATCCCGGGCGGCAACTTAACTCGACTGCATTTTGATAATTTAGTATCCACACAACATATGCCGTCCTCATCAGTAATTAAACTTCATTTAAACATGAAAAATGGTCCAAAACTCCCTAAGGCTTCTCAAAGCTTTTGAAACCATCTGGAGAAGCTGAAAGCGACGGAAGTCATCATGATTTTCAAACGTCTGAGAAAGGAGTTTGCTGTGTGATATATTTGGTCTAGATTCCTTGTTCTTCTTGCTCATTTTATCGAGGAATGGTAAAGAGCAGCTAGATAACACGTGACAATAAAGTTGTTCATATGGCGATACAACTTTGCCGCTCGTAATGGAGTCCCCCTATTGTGCATGCGCGCGTCGGCCGTACTGACTGAAAAAATAAAAGAATACATAACGCAGACGGTGTTAGCAGAGCCACTATTGTCTCATAATGGCTGCTGAGAATAATTTGTATTTACCCAAAATCTCTAGCTAAAGCATTGATAGTGTTCCTTATTTCCCCACCATTTTCATTTCTTGAATTCGTTCTCTTTTTCCATTCTCGTCTCCATCCTCTCAAGTTCGTTTGATGACCGTGGAATCGAACCTGTTTCATCTGTTAGTGGGCTTAGTATATAAGTGAAATCGCATAGCTGCTTCAGATGAATCAATCTATCGCTTTATTCGAACACCTTGCATGATTTCTGCTTCAGTTTTTAAGCTCAGAGTTGGCCATCGGCTTTTCTTCAGAGAGTATTCTTTATATAATAGATGTGGTCTTTCTTCCTCTTCTTCTTCTACTTCTTCTTCTTCCATTAGATGCCACATAAACAAAATTCGCTCTCCAGGACACTGAATAAAAAGGGAATATATTTTTCCGGTCTTTTCCTGGTCGAGTATATCATTCTTAACTAAACTTGGTAATAATCAGTGACGTGGGAAAAAATAAATTATTCCTCGTCGAGATTAACGTTTCCGGTAGAGTCTTCCATCTTATTAGATCAGCAATTTTTAGTTAATGAGATAAGGAATCGATAAGAGATAGCTACCCCAATCAGTCTATGAAATCATCAATTTGAAGTCAATTTTATGCTATTCTATTGGATTGGAATATAAAATTTAGGCCAAAGGTCAATTGCTGGGACCTGTGGGGTCATTCAGCTCTGAAAATAATGTCGAAACAATTGTCAGGTGGAAGCGAGAGAGAATGAACAGAGGTACAGTAAAAGGAATGATTAATGAAAGGGGTGGCAGCTAGCGGCAGAGTGGACTCTGCAAAGAACCTTAAGAAATGTTAATTAAGGCCTACAGTGCTCCGCTTGATGTGCACTGACGGCGCTACCCCCCAACGGGGTTACGTTGTTATATCATAGTGGGTGGCATAAAAAAATGGGAAAAGCAAGTGTATAAACAAAGTTATTTTACTATTACGAGATGTGTTTCTGGAGTGGGAGGAGATGATGCCTCTACGCAAATTGTTTCTCCTGGGCATTTTCTATTCGAGGTCGTGACCAGTGACCTCTCATTACCCGCCTCATAAAATCCTGCCTCTTCCGAGTACTGTTCTTGCTTCGTGTAGTCACTTTTTACGTTTTGTATGCTTTTTTTTTTTTGCCAATCTGTAATGCGGGATTTTCAAACGTTAATGGATATTACAGAATTAGAATTTATCTTTTTTTTATTAATATAATTTGTGTATACCGTTGCTAAGGGTTGTAACAATTTCTTTTAGCCTTTTTTTTTAACCTGACATCAACAAGTGCCCTCCACTCTAATTTTTATCTCTCTCTCTCTCTCTCTCTCTCTCAGGATGCCAACATTGTGTGTTTGCTAGTAATTTTCTAATTTGATACCAAGAATTGTCCTCTACACCAATCTCTCTCTCTCTCTCTCTCTCTCTCTCTCTCTCTCTCTCTCTCTCTCTCTCTCAAACATCATCCTCTCTTCTCCCTCTCCTCTCTCTCTCTGGCAGATATTCCCGTCAACCCACGACAGAATCCATCCCACTCAAAAGGATCTGATATTTAGAAACTCGAACGGAATTCTCGTACCCAGATTTTCGTGTCTCTCCGTCTGCACAACACCTCTCATTGTACTCTCGCCCTGCCCAAATTCTCCAATTCTTCAGACCTTGGCCCTGCCTTCCATCAGCGTGGTAGCACGCAAGCGAATCCTTCGTTGCTATTCACTTCGGACTGACCATTTCCTCCACACCGCCCCCGGCCCCTCCCCCCACAAAGCCGTTATATTATAACCCGTCCGAAGCAATTTCATGTGGGCGTGTCTTTTTCCTACCGATTTCTGTGCGCTTTCAAATCGCCGCTCTCCTCTCCAGGAGTTTCTGATTGGGTGGCTGCGTTCATGGTCTCGGAAAGAGACCGTGGATGCGTTCATTAAGTCTGTGATTTAAGCGAAAATTAACTCAGATGTAGTGTGTTGTACGGTTGCGTTCCGTAGGACTAAAAACCGTCTACGTTCGTTTCCAGGGTGTCTGATGGTGCGGCTGCGTTCATGATCTCGGACAGAGACCATGGTTGCGTTCATTAGGTATATGAGTTATGCGAAAATTGGCTTCAACGTATTGCTTGTTTTACGCTTGCGTTCGTTTGGTCTAGTTCGTGGGAAAGGTAACAAAATTAAGCACAACTCATCCACGTTCATATCTCTTAACGTGTTTTTTTCTATTATTCCAAATGGAGCATTTTAATTCTTTATTATCACATTTTTCTGAAAAATAAAACAAATAGAAATGTTGCAGAATCACAATGTAATGTCTCAATAAATCTGTAAAAAAGAAATTTCAGAAGCTAATATTTTTAAATTATCTTTAAATTCATAAACCAGGTTACTGGCAAATATTTCCTTTAATTCTCCACAGAGTTTGTTCTCTCATTTCTTCTCGACTTCCTTCTCATTTGGAGTTTCTTATCTTATTTTATTGATGGCCAAAAATTATTTCGGTTTTCGTGCGTCCGAGAGAGAAAAACCAGTTCGCGGTGATAAAATGCCTTATATGGCGGGTGTGAGTGAAGTTGACGGGTGACCGGGGTAAAGAGAGAGAGAGAGAGAGAGAGAGAGAGAGAGAGAGAGAGAGAGAGAGAGATTTTGTATTCTGCAAAAAGATGAAATATCTGTACTTTTCAGAAAAGAAAAATCTTAAGCAATCGGCACTTTTCTTAACTTAGCTTCCTTGTGAAGTAATTTTGACAACAATGACCAAACCTCGTCAATAGTTTAAGTAGTTTAAATTTATGTATTTTTTATTTATACATTAAATTCTAAAGACGAATATATGAAGTAAATTTTAGATCCCAAAAGTGAGCAGATATTCCGGAGTATAACGGGACCAATATTGGTTTAAAAGAGAGAGGAATTATGGTCTGGAAGTAGAAAAAATGGGTCTGGGAAAAGTGAAAAAAAAGAAGAAAAAAAAGGAATTATGGCCTGGAAGAAGAAGAAGAAGAAGAAAAGAATTCTGGTTAGAAAGTAAAAAAAAAAAATCATGGTCTGGGTGGAAGTATTTCAGTCTGGAGGAAAGAAAAGTATTCGTTCCTTAATTTATTTTGACTATAATATGGGGTTGTTCTTTCAAAGAAAATAAGTGAGATTAAATGCAGATTACAAATAAATACGTACCAGGTAAAAGTTTGCGATCATAAGTAAACATAAACACAGCTGGCCTAAGCATTCAAAGTTATAAATTGCAACAACTAAGCGCTTTTCTTGATCTAGAGATTTTGTTACCTGTGGTGGAATTTAAAATAAATTTAAATAATAAATTCAATAGATATTAAAAATTCTCTTTTGACGTACTGTATCTTGAGGCTAATGACAAGAAAGACAGGAAAAAATTGCCTTAAGCTGTATACACGAGTGTTCTCTTATGTAGATAAAGCAGATTTGGAATACCTGTCTGGGAGACTATGCGTGGCTTAACGCCTGCCTCTCTCTCTCTCTCTCTCTCTCTCTCTCTCTCTCTTTCTTCATATCCAGTGTTATGTATTTCGATCATCATCTGTCCCCGAATAAGGACAGACTTGCCTTACTGAAATCCTTAATAATAATAATAATAATAATAATAATAATAATAATAATAATAATAATAATAATAATAATAATAATAATAATAATAATATTACTATTAATATTATTATCATTATATATTATTATTATTATTATTATTATTATTTTATAGTAATGGCTAACTTCAGCAGCGTTACACTTGTAGATTCTTCTCTATTTGCGAATAGCGGCTTTTTCAGTGCTACTTAAACAGGCTAGTAGAGCGCCTATAGAGGTCATGGTAAAATACAGGGTCAAAATAGGTGTATATATTTGAATTTTACAGATAAACTATGATACCATAGTCATCAAAGTCATTAACGATTTTCTCTCTCTCTCTCTCTCTCTCTCTCTCTCTTTTTAAAGCGAGCTTTCGTCTGGAGCTGCCAGACATCCTCGGGCTGGGAAGCTGAGGGTGGACTGATCTTGGTGCGGTGTCCGTCCTCCTTATATCTGTGGTTGACAGCAGGGGGTCTGCCCCATGCTTGTCTCCTATTGGCTGGTGGCGGTGAGTCTTGTTTTCATTGGCTGCCTGAGCCAGGTCTCAAGCCACTTTCTTCGGGCCGATGGTTGCGTTGCAGCATATCCTGCAGCCGCCTGGACCTCCTAAGCGGCGCTGTAACATTGATGGGCGTTGCGCTACGCTGTGGGACGTCACGGCTACTTTGATTTCCATCGGCTGCAGGAGTACCTCGTTCGGGGGCGTTGTCATCCATAGAGTTGTCATGATCGGTGGTGTCATTGTTGGTGGCAGGTCTTCTCATACTCGTAGGGAGGAGAAATTCTTCCTGCGTCGTATTCAGAGTAGGTTTTATTTGCTGGATGAGTAGCGCCTCCAGCAGGCGCAACCGACGGGCATCAGGGGCCTTCCCGATGATCTTCGTGTTCTTTATGGTGACATCTCGGGAGATGGCCTCGTGATGTTTGGTGCGGGCGTGATTCTTTATAGCCCCCTCTTGGGCGTGGCACGAGAGTCTCTTCGACAGTCGCATGGTAGTCATACCTACGTAGGCGCCGCTGCATTCGCGGACTGGGCATGTATATTGGTACACTACATGCGTCTGCTTCAGGGGTTCTCGTACCTGTGGAGAGGGGTTATTTTTCATAATAAGATCGCGCGTCCTCCGATTCTGGTAATATATGATTAGGTCGATATTCTTGGTGTCGTCAGTCGGGGATACATTATCGGAAATAATTTTCTTAATGGCGTCCTCTTCTTCACGGTAATGGGAACTCATGAAGGCTTTGTAGTACAGCTTGATATTATCCTGGGGGCGGGCTGCGGGCTCTCACTACCGTACCATTTCTCCAGGGCTGTGCGGACTTCCTTGCTGATTAATTTATTTGAGTACCCATTATTCACAAGTACTTGGGAGCGCGGTCGAGTTCCTGGTGAGTGTCCTGCCAGGTTGAGCAGTGGGAGAGGGCCCTCCTGACGAAGGCCCTGACGGTGGTGCTTTTGAATCTGGCGGGGCACTCGCTGTCTCCGTTGAGGCAAAGTCCTAAATTGGTTTTCTTTGTGTAGACTGAAGTACGGAGACCGTCTTCCGTCTTGCTTACAAGGACGTCGAGGAAGGGGAGCCGATCGTCGGAGCTGCGTTCGACTGTGTAATTCAGCACACTACACTGCTGAAATGCTTGACGGAGGGCTTCTACCTCATCCTCGGCGTCGACTTGCACAAAGATGTCGTCAATATAACGTCCATATCTGCGGGGTTGTTTCTGCATCCTGGCGAAGACCCGTTCCTCCACGGTGCCCATATAAAAGTTAGCGAAGAGAACCCCCAGTGGGGAGCCCATCGCCACGCCGTCCTTTTGGCGGAACATCTGGCCACGGTGGGTGGAGAAAGGGGCCTTCTTGGTGCATATCTCCAGCAGCGTACGGAGCGAGGCTTCCGGTATGTTGAGGGGCGCCGTCGACTGATTCCTGTAGACACGATCAAGGATTATATCTATGGTTTCGTCGACAGGCACGTTCGTAAATAGGGACTCTACATCCAGCGAGGCGATAATCCCGGTACCAGGGGCGTCCTTGATGGCTTCTAAGAACTCTGCCGAAGACTGCAGGCTGTACCGACTCGGGACGTAAGGGGTCAAAATTTGGTTGAGGCGTTTAGCCAAGGCGTACGTAGGGGCGGGCGTCTGGCTGAAGGAGGACGGACACCGCACCAAGATCAGTCCACCCTCAGCTTCCCAGCCCGAGGATGTCTGGCAGCTCCAGACGAAAGCTCGCTTTAAGAAAGAGAGAGAGAGAGAGAGAGAGAGAGAAAATCGTTAATGACTTTGATGACTATGGTATCATAGTTTATCTGTAAAATTCAAATATATACACCTATTTTGACCCTGTATTTTACCATGACCTCTATAGGCGCTCTACTAGCCTGTTTAAGTAGCACTGAAAAAGCCGCTATTCGCAAAATAGAGAAGAATCTCTACAAGTGTAACGCTGCTGAAGTAGCCATTACTTTTAATAAAGTATGCTTGAGAGAGGGTCTGCTTCCTAAGTACACTATTATTATTATTATTATTATTATTATTATTATTATTATATTATTATTATTATTATTATTATTATTATTATTATTATTTTATTATTATAACGTCCAGAAGAGCAAAATAACTTATGATAATTTATCATAACTACAACAACATCTGAGCATACGTACCTTTCCTCTTTTTTCTCCACTATAATAATAACGAGGAAGAACAGGCAAAAAAAAAAAAAAAATACCCACGACGAGGAGAATCCGATCCCACAGATAACCAAGAATGAAAAGGATTCGATCTCCTTGGTTGGGGCTGTTCCTTGTAAACCGATTAGGGGGATCTAATCCCTTTTCCTTTAAGACTTTATTTATCGCCGGGGAAGGATTTCAAAAAGGCGTCGAGTCTGCTCTTGCTCGCTCGCGAATACAGGGTCTGAATACAGAAACACTGGATCAAAGAGGAAGAGAGGGCTGACTCTGTCTGGAAGGGCTTTCTGCTCATGGAAGAGAGAGAGAGAGAGAGCGCTACCTCTGTCCAAAAACGTTTTCACCTGATGATGTTAAGAGAGAGAGAGAGAGATTTACTCTGTCCTTAAGGGCTTGCAGCTGATGATTGAAAGAGAGAGAGAGAAGAAATGAGTGCTGACTGTCCATAAATGTTTGCAGCTAAATATTTAAGAGAGATAGAGAGAGATAAACATAAAATAAACATTGAGTGGTTTATAAGTTTACAATGTCGTTACTCCATGCAAAATAACCCACGGGATGGGGTTACGAGTTGGGGTTGAGGGGGGAGGGGGGTGTGTGTGTCAGTTGGCACGATTTTAGCAGACATCTTAATTGGCGCGTGTTCATTATCGAATTTAACCACGAGCCAACTTAATGGGTCATGTTCTTTTAATGAGCCATTCAAATGTCCGGGAGTATTAGGAATAAACAATGCCCCTTTTCATGAGGGAGATAATTGGATGCTGTACGGAAAACATTCAGGAATTTCTCTCTCTCTCTCTCTCTCTCTCTCTCTCTCTCTCTCTCTCTCTCTCTCTCTCTCTCTCTCTCTCTCTCTCTTTAGTCAAATTCAGTACCGTGGAATTCTCCGTTGCTTGGCTGGAGAGAGAGAGAGGAGAGAGAGAGAGAGAGAGAGAGTTAATAAACGATAGTGATCAGTGCTCCGTCAATATGCTTGCCATTCTCTCTCTCTCTCTCTCTCTCTCTCTCTCTCTTCTCTCCTCTCTCGTACCCATGGGAAAAGAAAACTTAAACAATACCCTGAGTGTTTATGAACCATCTGCATATACGTATATATATATATCTATATATATATATATATATATATATATATATATATATATATCTATATATATATATATATATATATATATATATAATATATATATATATTATATATATAAATATATATATATATATATATATATAAATATATATATATATATATATATATATATATATATATATATATATATATATATATATATATATCTATTATTATAATATATATATATGTATATGTATATATGATAATATATATATATATATAGATATATATATATATATAATATAATATTTATGTATTATAAATAATTTAAATATATATATATATATAAGATAAATAAATATAATTATACGTATATATATATATATATATATATATATATATAATTTAAAAATATATAAAATAGATATATATATATATAGAATATTACATATAGTATATATGTATAATATATATATATATATATATATACTATATATATAATATAATATATATATATATACTATATATTATATATATATATATATATAATAACTATCCTTAGCACTGAAATATGAATGTTATTGGTCTTATATACAATAATCATGAGTCATTCTAGTCGCCAGCGAGTTAAAAAGAGCTTTCGTACTAAACGCACTCCCTGAATTTCGTAATGATTGATCAATGCTTTCGGAACTAGTATTTTTGGGGAGATAGCGAGGTAACAATCGGAGCCAGGAGTAAATTTGTAAATATTTCCAGTCTCTTGTGAAATTAGAATGGATAAAATTCAAGGTGAATTCAGAAGCATATTGGTTTCGTTTCTTACAAGAATTTTTGCAAGGTTGGAGAAAGTCTGCTTGAGTCAGATAAGATTGCAATTTTATCTTTACTTTTGCAAAGTCTTGCTACTGCTAATGTATTTCCATTGCAAAGAAAGAGTAGGAAATTGTATAAGCAGTCGAATTTACCGTTCACTGTCGAAATGGCTTGGCTAAGAAATATAAATGCAAAATGTATTTTTTGAGTGTAGAGAGATAAGCCTCATCTCCACATTTGTCCTTCGCCTTTTGAATTCAGTATGAATTTAATTTTCGTCCACTTAAAGTATTTGCATTTTCAGCTTTGTTGGGACATTCGTTAGTTATTGAAATCTCTTCTAGAATATTTTATTCTCCGAAACAACGAGATATCCACGCAGTTTGGTCACCATTAACGAAAGTATTTGATACACCTGTTGAATGTAATTGCCTCTCGTACGGGCGTAGTGCCGTCAGTGCACCTCTCGCGGTGCGCTGTAGGTATTACTTAAGGTTCCGTCCCTTCGGCCCCAGGATGCTGCAACCCCTTTCATCTCTTTTGCCTACCTCCGTTCATATTCTCTTCCTTCCATCTAACCTTCCACCCTCTCCTAGCAATTGTTTCATAGTGCAACTGCGAGGTGTTCCCCCTGTTACACCTTTCAAACATTATTACTGTTATTTCCTTTTCAGCGCTGAATGACCTCACAGGTCCCAGCGCTTGGCCTTTGGCCTGAAGTTTATATTCAGATTGCAATGTAATTGCTAACTCAGAGTTGCTCCATTGATCTGCAAGGGCCCTTAGGCCTTAGGGAGATCCGTCATAATTCATTGCACCTGTCAGACTCGGAAGCCGCGTGCCGGTGATAATTACATTTCCATGCATGGAACGTCTGATGCAGAGGCTGGAATGTCGCGCGTGAGGAAGGTTCCTGATGAGACGAGTTGGGACGAGTTGACTCTGCCAAGAGGCTTTTTTAAAAGTATAATCGTTTGGTCTCCACAGAAAGGAATAACAAGTAGGTAGCGAAGAGAAGAGGTATTTACGATTGGCACTCCGTACCTAAGACAGTTGTCATGCGCCAGTGAGTTATAAAGAGCTTTTCGATTTGACCCAACAAGAAATCCATCTTTTTTTTTTTTTTTTCGTCTAACCGGTTTATGAGTAGATTTTGCGACGCCAGTTTTGATGAACGTAAGTCTGCCAATCAATCATGACTGTATTAAGTAAGCAAATTAAGAAAATTAAGTCTACATCTTACAATGTTAAGTCATTGAAAATCTCTCTCTCTCTCTCTCTCTCTCTCTCTCTCTCTCAGTAAATGTAGCAATGCTAGTATGGTAATGAATAGACAGATCTCTCTTTTCCCTACCCTTTGAGAGAGAGAGAGAGAGAGAGAGAGAGAGAGAGAGAGAGAGAGAGAGAGAGAGAGAAATGCCGATGTACCGGGTGCGTTCATTTCGTAGCTTGGGTATGATTTACGATTCTTGCGCTAGTCGGTGTTATCTTTTTTTTCTTTTATTCTCCAATGAAGAGACTAACGGACCCTGGCAATAATGGCGTGAGATTTTAATGGCTCGTAAAAGTTGGACGTTATTGAAATAGACTGAGAGATGCATATGAGGTTGCACAGAGACCCCAAAGCTTCGAAAATAAAGAGATTTAGTCGTTCTCTTTGATTGGGTTTCCTGAAAGGGCTTCCACTGTACTGTTTTCTCTCTCTCTCTCTCTCTCTCTCTCTCTCTCTCTCTCTCTCTCTCTCTCTCTCTTTTCATTTATTCTTTTATGTCTTTCGTTATTTATTGCCAGTCTATGTTTTTTGCAAGATTTATTTTACTTATTTTTGTTGTAGATGTTTGCGATAATCCTTTTGTTACAGACGTGTATATTATAATAAGTGCTGTTAATATTGTATATTGTTTCCTTAAAATTAATGTTGCAGTACCCAACTATGCAATGTTTGTTATTCAAGATGTCAAAAAGAAAAAGTCTTGTAATGTAGTTGATGACATTGCTGTTTGTGAATAAGGAACTTCAACTGACAAGAATGAAGATAAAATCTTTACGTATAATTATCGACAGTTAATGAAGACTGGTTCTTTATTTTTCTGTTCAGTGTGCAATCAGATCGTGATTCTTCAGAATCAGGTTCTTTGTAGCGTGCCTTCGGCCCCTAGCTGCAACCCCTTTCGTTCTTTTGTTGTACCTCCGTTCATATTCTTTTTCTTCCATCTTACTTTCCACCCTCTCCTAACAATTGATTCAAAGTGCAACTGCGAGGTTTTCATCTTATAACAGCTTTCAAACCTTTTACTGCCGATTTCCGTTTCAGCGCTGAATGACCTCATGCGTCCCAGTGCTTGGCCTTTGGCCTAAATTCTATATTCAATCCAATTCAATTTATAGATGCTTATGGTTCATCTGTAATTTTTAGGTCTTTTTATATTGCAGTCCAACAACTCCAACTCACTCTTTTTGAATGTCTTAATCGTTGGATGGATGAAAGTCTCCAGCGCTTGGTTATATATTTAAATTTTCATAAATCGATCAGTCTCTTTCTGATTCATACCTTTTTCTTCACGTATTTCTTGCATATTGTCTGACGTTCATTTCTTAAAAAACGAATATTTTAAACGTAGTCATTGGCTTACATACTATGGTTATAGGTTTACTTAATATAGTTAATGCCTTACGTGCTATAGTTGCTGGTTTACATACTGTAGGTTTTGATTTACTAAGATTACTGGTTTACATACTATAGATGCTGGTTTATTATATACTAAGATTACTGATTTTCAAACTATAGTTGATGGTTTACGAACTCCATTTACTGGTTTACAGTCATGATTACTATAAAAAAAAGTAGATTTTTTTAAACCTGGTAAACTTGCACTTAACTTGCACTTAGCTGCTTGTCGCTGATTGGATGAATGTCGTGTTGTGCGAATCTCTCAGTTTTGTTTTCACACTGTTTCAGAATTGTGATTATACGGCCATAGATTGAGATAAGAGCCAAATTAGTAATGTTATGTAAATACCTGTTGTAATAAACTTAGGTATTAAGAAGTTACATACCAAATTATTATATAATAGTTAACAGTTATGAAACAACACTCTCCGAAGCTGTAGACTTGAAATATGTTTCAAACGCATGAACTTTAATGTTTAAGTTTCTAGCTAGATTTTTAGCGCAATCGTGCCATTGGTGGTTTGGAAAAAAGCAAAACGTATTTATTGTACATTGCTGAAGGTTGCATAACGCCTAAGAACAAAATACTATCGTAGAAAATGTAAGCTTGCCGAAACATTTGGGGTGGAGGAGTTGAGAAAGGAACAGCCGGCGAATTGTCGTCTGCACACACCGCCATCATCAATCATCTTAGAATCGCTATCGAGCAGTTGGCTCACTGTCGTCGATTTCACCAATTTCAGCCATGGCCACAAGAGACGATATGGAATAAAGCAAAGATGAAGGCACGTCAAACACCTGGCATATACATGCTGCTGGCAGTAGGCTTACCAGTCAGTGCCGTAATATAATAATGAATGTTTTTCAATATTTCACTTCACAGGGCCCTAGCAAGACAATGAAAGAAATCATTAAGGCGACAGCAACAGCAACTTTATACATATCCTAAAACATTAATGACATTCCGTGAGCAGTACTTTTGAAATGCAAAAAATGAACATTATGATATATAAACATCTTTATTATTTTATGAAGACAAGAACACCACAACCCGCATTTGAACCTCCCGCTGAGAGTACGTCAACTTTCTGTCAACCCCGAAGCTGTTCCTCCCACAACTCCTCCACCCCAAATTTTCTGACAAACTTACATTTCTAGGATAGTATTTTGTTCTTAGGCGTTATACAACATCAGCAATGTACATACAATAATTTTTTTTTTCAAACAACCAATGGCATGATTGCACTAAAAATGTAGCTAGAAATTTAAACATTAAAGTTCGAGCATTTGAAACATATTTCAAGTCTACAGCTTCGGAGAGTGTTGTTTCATAACTGTTAACTATTGTATAATAATTTGGTATGTAACTTCTTAATACTTAAGTTTATTACAACTGGTATTTACATAACATGACATAAATTTGGCTCTTATCTCAATCTATGGCCGTATAATCGCAATTCTGAAAGTGTGAAAACAAAACTGAGAGATTCGGACAACAAGACATTCATCCAATCAACAACAAGCAGCTAAGTGCAAGTTAAGTGCAAGTTTGCCAGGTTTAAAAAAATCGACTATATAGTTACTGTTTTGCTACAGTACAGTTGCTGGTGTATATACTGTTGTTACTGGTTTACATACTATAGTTGCTGGTTCACTTTACTGATTTACATACTATAGTAGCTGGTACACTTACTGCAGTTGCTGCTTTACACACTTTGTTACTAGATTACATACTATAATCCTTACTTAGTTTCTTAACAAGCAACAAGTCCTCAAAACCTGGGACAACTTCACAACATGACAACCCGACAGGCGACACCGAGCTTGTGCCAGACATTGTCATCCGATGAGACCAAAAAAAAAACTCCGGTATTAATGTAGAGATTCCTTCTCTCGAAAGGTCACACGCATCATGGGACCTTATCTCGCCCAGTTCCTGCGAAGGATACGCCCGGGTTCTTCCTAGTCTGCAGGAAACATTTCCTTTTATCAGAAGGATTGAGCATAAACCGGCGCGAATGGCGGTCTGGAGTTTAGTAAAGGAGGTAGAATGACTATGGTTATCTGTACGGTCGCCATTTGCGCTTTTCATTTTTCTCTCGGCGCTTAGTTTTATTGCTTCTTGGAGCAGATACGCCATGAGATAGAAGAAGAAGAAGAAGAAGAAGAGAGAGAGAGAGAGAGAGAGAGACCGAACTTTTATGAGTCGCCTATCAATACATGATAGATCTCTACGTGTAATACTAACCATCTCTTTGGTGTTTACAGAAATAATGATAATAATTTTTAAAAAAATACAATTTCCTGTTGATGTCGTCTGTCTTAAAATTCTGAAAATCAACTTAACTGAATAAACAAAGTGAAAGACGATCATTTTTGAGAGAATAGACGCTGTTGATCAGAGTTTTTGGTTTTCAGAGAGGGAGAGATACCTACAGTTGATTAGGCGAATTTAACTGCCCTAGCTACAGCTTATTACGAAAGTTACAAATACCACTTTTAAAATACTTTGTACCACGATTTTTTTCTTTAGAAATACGATGAAAGAGGTCTATGTTGTAATTGTAACAAAAATTTATTCAAGCAGACTTCTTCATAATCAATAAAAGAACATTTCCTCTGTAAACTGGTCGTATTACTTGTTATGAGTGGAATGCAACACGCTGCATTTATTGATTTATCCTGTGTATTCTGGGGTTATACATTTTAATTCGTAAGGTATACACTGCTTTACCGATGTACCTATGTCAAGCCTTATGCATGTACGTATTTCTTAATTTTTTTTTTTTTTTTTTTTTTTGTACGGAAAGTTTTACATTCCGATTTCTTTATTGAGAATGTGATGTTTATTGTCAGCCAAGTATGTTTCTTTTTTTAGTTCAAATATTGGTGTACATATACATACACCTGTAGGTATTCTCTACATTCTTATTTCTTGAGGAAAAAACACCGTTTATATACCTTAACTGACTCGGTTTGTGAGTTTCTTTCTGTTTGTTCAGGAAACTGAGTAAGAAAAGAAAGAGATGTAAGAGTGTTCCTTCGATCAAGATTATGTATTGAAATGTCTTCGGTCAAGGAAAGAAAACACGAATATTATGAAGAACTTAATCTGACAGAACAGGTTTGTCGGGAGAGCTACAAGGTCCTTTGAGAGAGAGAGAGAGAGAGAGAGAGAGAGATACTTTCCACAAGGGCGTGATAAAGATGTAGAAAAAATTGGAAAGAACTTGTAAATTTTTATCATATATTTTTCTTTGCATTTCTTGAAAACTTGTTTTCCGATGACATATATGTCTTGACAACATGTAAATTATATTTAATAAAAAAAAGTACTTTCGGGTAACGTATTTCTGGACAATTATGTAGATTATTTTTCATTTAAAGTATTTTCTGACAACACATATTTCTCGAAAATGTGCAAATTATATTTAATTTTAAAAAAATGACACTTATGCTTCCTCTCCTTCGTCAGGACATGTAACAAAGGCCCTCTGCGTGATGGTAGTCGTGTCTCCAACAGCCGCTGCCCTCGGCGGCAGGGGCGCCGAAGGAGAATCCCTTCGACTCGCGTCTGCCAAGGGCGACATCGCCAAGGTCCAGGCTCTCCTGAGGGAGGGGGTCACTGTCAACCACACTGATGAGGTAGGTCATTGTCACTCTGACCTGTTTCGACCTATTTATACATTTTGTGACCTTTACTTTTTTCGACTTTTTTTTTTATCTATTTGACCTGTTATAATCTGTTTTGACCCATTTTGCCCTCCCCTCTCATTTTACCTATTCGTGCCTTTTTTTTAATACCTATTTTGAGCAGTTCTAACCCGTTTGAACTTATTTGAACAATTTGACTTTTAAATATTTTGGCTTCTTTTAAAATCCAATTTTGACTTGTTTTGACCCTTTTGACACATTTTGGCCCCTCCCCCTTTTTTTAAACCTATTTGTAGTTTCTTTTACATATTTTGACCAGGTTAAATTTTTCCTTGTTTTGACCAATTTTTACATATTTTGACCATTTTTACCTGTTTTGACGTATTTTTACCTATCTTGACCGGTTTTGGCCTATTTTGACCTGTTCTTGTCATATACCCGGAGGAAACTGACTTAAAAATACCACAGCGTTAATTTAGATTGGTTGTTTGGGATTAATTGGAAACGCGCGCACACATACATATATGCATGTGTGTATGTGTATGTGTAGGTATGTATAATATATGTATTGTTCAGTTACGTGAGTGTGATCTTCCATACTGTAGTTTATCACGTCGTAGCGAAAATTTTGTTAATTTTGTCAGATCGATGGAGATGTTTCAGTGTTTAATTTTACCAAGCTAGAATTATGTATATTTATTTATTTATTTGTAAAACTTATAATCAGATAATTCCACAGAAGTAAACGCCCTAATCCGTTCAGTAACCACAGCATAGTCCCTCCCTTTTGCAAAAACCAAAATTATTGGTTTGACTGACTCTTTTTAATACCTTATTTTTAATGGATTTTCCCACCCCACCCGCTCCCTCTTAGCCCAAGAGCTCCTCCCAGTGTTTTTTCAGTTCAAGATTTTTTTTTTTTTTTTTAGTACCGTGGTAGAGATTGTTTTCATGCCAAAGTTTAACAAGTAATTCGGAATGAAGTTGTAGCATTGGTAAAAGATAGAGTAAAACCTTAGCATTTTTATGGGGGAATATCATTATTATTATTATTCAGAAAATGAACCCTATTCATATGGGACGAGCCCACAGGGGCTAGTGACTCAAAATTCAAGCTTTCTAAGAATATGGTGTCCATTAGAAAGAAGTAACGGAAGGAAATGAGAAACACAGAATGAAGACAACAGTTATTAAAAAAAAAAGTAAGTTATCAAGCTGCTAAACAAAATGAAAAATGTAAGCAAATATTAAGATACAAGAATTGTATTCAGAGTAGTAATGCTTTGCATCTTTGCTTGAACTTCTGAAGTTCCAATTAACAATATCCTCAGGGAGGCTGAATGTCCCACAGTCCAACGGTGTGAGGAATAAAGGGTTCGACAGCGAGGCAGTATGAAGAAATTCGATAAGATTGATGTAACAAAGTGTAGCGCAGATTGAAAAGTAATTCTTTTCACTTGACATTAGAGAGGAACATTTTCATCTATTCTGTCACAGCAAATGGAAGGTTTTAAATAATGTCAGATAATTAAAAATCTTTTGTTTGTTTTAATCAAGGTCAGATTATGTAAAGTAATTCAATTTCAAATCAAGGCGTCTATAGCCAATTTGCCTACGATGACGAATTTATAAGAAGCATTACAAGATTTTTCGAGCTGTATCAGGTACTGATTTGTTTGACGAAAGATCAAGGGCATCTCTCTCTCTCTCTCTCTTTCTCTCTCTCTCTCTCTCTCTCTCTCTCTCTCTGTCAGTTTCTAGGATGATTTATAGTGATCAGTCCCTGTTCATCAGAGTATTTGACTTAATTTTTTTCTTAGTTTCCTTGGTACGTTGTTGACCAGGTTCCCCCTTCCCCCGCCCCCCCCCCCCCCCCCCCCCCCCCCCCCCCCCCCCCCCCCCCCCCCCCCCCCCCCACCCCTATCTTCTTCTTTGTTCGAATCTGCTCCTCTTCTCTCTTGTCGTCTTTTCCCAGTAATGTTTCTCACCTCATCTTTCTTTTTCAGTGATGTTCCTCTTTTGTTCTGAAGTCGTCATTAACCCTCGGTGGACAGCGTTATTCCATTATTATCCTTGCTCGGGCTTTCTTATTCCCGCACTTTTTGTTACAAAAGTTTTTATTTTATGGTTTTCCTATTCTTTTCTTTATTTCATTTTATCCTTTTTTTGTGATGTGCTGCTTCTCAGTTCGTTATGATTGAAGAATTTGTTTTTCCTTGCTGGAGGAGATGGAAGACTGGAAATATGGAGGCAATGTTATACTTATAATGTGAATGTTTCTCTCTCTCTCTCTCTCTCTCTCTCTCTCTCTCTCTCTCTCTCTCTCTTGTCACATCCCTAATGTTTAAAACTTCCCACCCCCACCGGTCCCAATCTCTCTCTCTCTCTCTCTCTCTCTCTCTCTCTCTCTCTCTCTCTCTCTTTGGCTACCTGCGTTATCACGAGAAGTGGCGCAAAAGATACCCTGGTTTATAATGAACTCCAACCCCTTCTACGAAAGGTATGAATTCCAGCACGATATATCTTTTTTGGGGGGTCCTTTTTTTGTGAGGGGGTGGGGGAATGAGTGGCCTCTCCGTTGCTTTGATGCTTCCGAGAAATGGCCCAGCCACTCTCATCCCTGTACCAAGAAGTAAATTCAGTGCAAATGGGATTGTAATATTTGTTATCTTATCTTGATGACTTTTAAATGGAATAAGTGAATTAGATGATAATGCTTTGGTGATTTTTTTTTTTTTGTCTTTACGTGTTTTTTATTTTTTATTTTACCAAGGTATAAAAGACTTTTAAATATAGTACGACCACTTAATAATAATAATAATAATAATAATAATAATAATAATAATAATAATAATAATAATAATAATAATAATTAATAATAATAATAATATGTTCAGTGATGGGTTTTTGAGAGAGGACCTTCATCCGAAGTAATAATAATAATGATGTTTTCAATTTCGTGCGTTCATGATAATAATTATGAGACCATTTCATTCACTTGTCATTGTTTTTAAACGTGTTTCCATAGGGAACTAATAAAATGACGCTATGCAAAATTATCTCCGTGAAGTTTATGATGTCTTTTTACCTTGGAAAATATTCTACTGTCGTGGGGAATATTAAAAATAAATTGTATTGGGTGAGAGAGAACTCTCAGCAAAAAACTGTGGCCCCTTGGGCTGGCTAAGAAGGTTTTGACTGATAATGTCCAGTTCTTGTTCGAGACAGCCCATCTTCTCTCTCTCTTGGAGGGACAAAATGTGTTCTGTGACGTGAAAACATTTTACTCTCTCTCTCTCTCTCTCTCTCTCTCTCTCTCTCTCTCTCAGCGCTGCTAATGACAGCACATAAACAGCAACAGTAATAGAAAAGTAATTTTTCTTTTTAATATACACCGGTTTTTTTTTTTTTTTTTTTTTTTTTGTTTTTTTTTTTTTTTTACTTACATGACAGTACTATAGTATAATGCTTCCTTTAATGTATTTTATTTTACCTGAAATTCTGTGAAGATCTATTCTGAATATTGCAGAAATATTTTCAGTAATATCTGGAGTTCCTTTGAATAGATTTGGGCCCCTTATAAATGTTCCAAGTAATATATTATTATAGATATATATGATATATATATATTATTATATATAAAGTGATAATATTAAATATATATTATAATATTAATATAATTATAAATATCTATATATTATATATATATGTATATAGTATATATATATATATATATATATATATATACTATAAATATGTATATATATATATATATATATATATTTATATATATATATATATATATATTATATATATATATATATATATATATATTCCAATTCACGTGGACAATTTCCTCTTACTGAAATGCAGTGGAGTATTTTTCATGCCTTAGTAGACAGTACTTATGGTTTTGCAATGTTATTGCCAGTTTTGTTTTGATCCGCCCAACCAAAGAAATCTTCCGATTAGATTATTTGTTATATGCTGCGGTGACTGTTTAGACGTATTTACTGTATATTTATCATTCATAAATGTTTACGTTCATTTCTTTATATACGCATATTTATGTGTACGTATATATATATATATATAATATATATATATATATAGATATATATATATATTTTAATAGTATAATTACATCTCCATCGTCAGGAATTTTTTTTTTCCAAAATCCGCCATATATGTCAAGAAGAACTTACACAATATTCCTTTAATTTCAATGAAAACACATCTAATCCACGCATTTTGTTTGATCAAATCTCACTGGATATAAATACTGGTCCACAGATAGACTGACTTTTCACTTCTTATGATTTAAAATTTCAACATACGCTCTTTCTATGCTCTCAAGTACATGATAAAGCATCTAATTTTCAGCTTTAATTTAAATTTGCTGTACTTGTTTAAATTGTTATAACAAAGGTTGTACATAAAGGTATATTATTTTATCGCCAACAACTTATTATTTGTTGCAAAAAATGAAAAAAGTATATAAAGCATAAAAATTGTATTTGTTGATCGTTGCCTGGTTACGAAAAAAGGCGTGCAATTTAAACACAGCTGAAGTTCCCTTATATAACTTAATGGCATGCTTGCCCGAGTTTGAACACCATGTTCACACATTGAAACCCGTCTTCGCATACGGTTGGAAAGTCGGGTCGAAAGAACTGCAAGGCTCCAGTAATTTGAAAAGGGATATTTTGACGATATATCGACTTAGGATCTCGAGGTTCGATTTAATAGCAAAAGCACAGCAACTAGCAATCTCTTGTGGTTACGAAATCTTTATAAAACACCCGATCCTTTTGAGCAGAAAGTTCAGATCTTATCTCTGAGCGCAATTTGTTTACCTCCGTGTTCAGTGGCACGCCGTGACGTCACGTGTCCAAATAAGCCTTAAAATCCGACGTCATCTGGTACTTAGATTAGCCTTCGATTTTTTTTTTTTAGGATGATAAAGAGATAAATCTTTTTATCAGTCGTTTCGGAGTGACTTATTTTGTGGACAAGTTTTTGTAATATTTTTTTTCTGTTGTTTCGTGGTAATATGAGACGGTACTGGTTATAAGGCGCAATTTTCCTTCAAATTCTTTTGACACCAAACAAACACTTTCTAAATACAGTTTTCCACGAGACTCTTTCATTGGTAGAATGAAAGCTGATGTAAATTCATGAAGGCTGTCAGTACACATTTTACATCAGTACTTTTATAAACGAGAGAAATAAGATACTTAATTCAGGGGTGGTCAGGTCACTGGCGTATTGTCTCTTGAAAATATCATATAACAGCCAACCGTTGGCATAAAAAATGACAGGGGTTTTACACGGAGGTAAAATGGAACAGGTAGAAAGTCAATTTAATTGTAGCCTTCTCTTTTTATAAACATTTCTTATTCTAATGTGAATAATTATTCATCCATTAGAAGATGATGGTGTCATGTTAGCATGTGTAAGGTCATAGGTGAATTTCAAAAGTGGGTTGGCAATTAAGTCATATTTTATCGTAGCACTATTTCATTGTAGGCGTTGAGGTCTACTTTATGGTAACACTATTTCACTATAGGCGTTCAGGACAGTTTTATTGACACTATTTCACCATAGCCGTTGAGGTCATTTTTTAAAGTGGCACTGTCATTATAGGCGTTGAGGCATTTTATAGTGACACTATTTCCCTATAGGGCGCGTTGGCACATTAGGGGTAATGTTTTTTTTTTGCATAAATTTCCTTATAACTTTCGGCTAGGGTGTGGCACGTAAATGCATACAAAATATGTTGTAGGTTTCTACGTGCGTGTGTGTGTGTGTGTGTGTGTGAGAGAGAGAGAGAGAGAGAGAGAGAGAGAATCAAGACGGAAAAAAAATCTTCAAAAGTGAAAGTGCTCACAAGTCGTTGAGAAATACCAATTTCACTCGAGCCTCAAAACACTTTTAATGTCATAATTGCATAATGAACTGTTTATTAAAGTGTTTCTTGCGAGTTATCTAGACTTTCACCTTAAGATAAGCTCGGATCCTGGGTATCATGTTGCTTCTCTCTGAAAGTTATTTAAACGCGTGTATGATTCTATATATAAATTAATGAATAAATAAAATAAAAAGATAAAAATAAAAGGAAAAAAATGTTACGCTAATTTACTTTCACAGCACGGAAAGAGAGACCAGGTGAGCTTCGCACAGGTGTGGAATGGAAGATGGTAGAGGTCAAACAAACACAATCGTGTGCTAAGGTTCTCTGCACTTATATATATATATATATATATATATATATATATATATATATATATATATATATATGTGTGTGTGTGTGTGTGTGTGTGTGTGTGTGTGTGTTATGTATATTTTATATGTAGTATATGTACATATATAAAGGTGTATGTTGTTTATATATATATATATATATATATATATATATATATATATATATATGTATATATATTAGTCAGTATTCCATTTTATAACATGAATATATCCATTTACAGATATGTGATCTCCATGCAACCATTGTAACCATGACCCAGTAATAGTTTTCAATTAAAAACCGTTTTTCATCACTGCATTACATAAGATTTAAAAGATTGCAGACCTGACGCTTATAATAGTGGTTGTAGGGAATACAACATAAATACGAAAACACAAACATCTGCGATAGTAAACAAGAAACCATAACTTAAGGTCCTCAGAAAGATAACGGATCTCTCGCTGAGTGTAAAAATAAAGAATGAATGGGATGCACTGCAGGCCATAACAACTCGAGAAATGATATAAAAAAAATTGAGAATGTGGAGAACGGTCGAGTTGAGAATGTCCAGTCCGATCCGTTCCATGTTGGCACGTTGCCACTTGGAATTCTGTGAGAGAGAGAGAGAGAGAGATGTTTGCAGGCGCCACGTGGGTTATGTTCGGAATGCTTAGAGCCCTATCATACGTGAACATCTCATAGGGTTTTGTAATTTATTTCAGAGAGAGAGAGAGAGAGAGAGAGAGAGAGAGAGAGAGAGAGAGAGAGAGAGAATGTTTGCAGGCGCCGTTTGTGTCATGTTTGGAATGCTGAGTGTCTAGTCATACGTAAACACCTCATAAGGATTTGTACTTTATTTAGAGAGAGAGAGAGAGAGAGAGAGAGAGAGAGAGATTTTCGTTCGTGTTATGTGGATTCATTCACTCGATTTCGTCTTATTTCAGTCCCTTCAAATTCGTTTAAACCAAATAGAAAAGAAAGTGATCATATTTTCGCAAGATATAAACTTCCTTCTTTTTGTTGTTATAAAAAAAACATTTGTCACTAACATGATGTCATCAGATGTTTCCAATATGGCTACAGCAAAGATATATAATTATATGATATGAGGAGCGGTTCAATAAAAATGGAGATTATGACTTTGTTGATAATATCATATGAATTATACTTATGTTTTTGGTCATAACAACCATCTATCCCATGGTCTTCTCTGGTAGGCATTATAGCCATCCATACCCTGGGTCTCTGGTAGGCATTATAGCCATCCATACCCTGGATCTCTGGTAGGCATTATAGCCATCCATACCCTGGGTCTCTGGTAGGCATTATAGCCAACCATACCCTGGATCGCTGGTGGACATTATAGCCATCTATACCCTGGGCTTCTGATGGGCATTACAGCCATCCATTCCCTTGGTCTCTGGTGGAAATTATAGCCATCCATACCCTGGGCATCCGATGGGCTATTACAGACATCCAAACAATTACAATTATAGGTCTAGAGAGGGTTTAGAGTCTCAACCTTCAAGAGCCTCGCCCGTGGTGGAGTGTTACTGACTTTCACGACGTTTTAGTAAAACTGCCGAGTTTTAAATGATGACGTATTGGTCGGGTGGGGGACGTGTGGGGCTGGGGGAGGAGGGAGAAAGGAGGGGAAAGTAATGGCGGTTTTAAATATGGGCGTTGAACAGGCCGATGAGAAACGGAAGTTAGATGTTAGGAAGGGGGTTGCCTAACGATGGGTTAAAACGAGCTTCAACTCAAAGACTTTTTGGTGATTTGACTTTCTTTACGGGAGAGAGAGAGAGAGAGAGAGAGAGAGAGCGAGGGAGAGAGAGAGAGATGTTTGCAGACGCTGTTTGTGTTATGTTTGGAATGTTTAGAGCCCCATCATACGTGAATACCTTATTGGGAGTTGTAATTTATTTTACTGAGAGAGAGAGAGAGAGTGAGAGAGAGTTCACGTTGAGGAAAATGTGCTCCACTTAAAGTAGAGCTTTTGGAGATCCAACTTCCTTTAGGAGAGAGAGAGAGAGAAAGAGAGAGAGAGAGAGAGATGCCGAATGATAGTCACAGACGCCATCATTTGGATTAGTGTGTTTTCACTCGTCAAGCTTAATTGGCAAATTGATTTCCTCTTGTTTCATCTCAGTCATTCCGAAACTTCCCGAGAAAAGAACACCCCCGGGGGTAGGGGGGGTTGACGGGTGGCGGTAGTGCCGTCGCCTATGTACCTCGCGCGGTGCACTGTAGGCATTACTTATAGGTTCTTTGCTTCGTCCCTTCGGCCCCTAGCTACAACCCCTTTCTTGCTTTTGCTATGCCTCCGTTCATATTATCTTTCTTCCATTTTACTTCCCACCTTCTCCTAACAGTTGCTCCATAGTGCAACTGCGAGGCTCCCTTTCAGCGCTGAATGACCTCAACATGGGTCCCAGCGCTTGGCCTTTGGCCTAAGTTTCATATTCCCAAAATAGAGAGAAATCTACTTCAGAGTCGGCGATCGACAGTAGCGCGCATTTTCTCCACATCTCGGGGCATGAGTAGGTAAACTTGGAGTAGCAGGCAGCTCAGCCGTGGTGATTCCCGTCGCGAAAGTGACAACTTACGATTCGTACTTAACACGGTGCATTAACCCCCCCAATGGAGTGTGTAACCTGCTTATTAAGTGCATAATGGAGTGGAAAATTAGTTGTCTACTCGTTTTGATGTGCAGTTGAATTAAGTCGCTCACGAGGCTTAATTTACTCCATCCCCTCCCCCCTCCCCAACAAGAATTGCCTTGATTCTTCTTCTTCTTCTTCCTGACGGTCGAAAGAACTTTGGCGTCCGTTTTCGACATCTGATAATGTCGACGCGCTTGATTTCCTTAATTCGGCATCTTGTCGAGCTTCCCCGCGGTCGTCGAAATCATGTTTGGCTGTCGAGTGCAACAATAGATTCTTGATCATTTCCGAAAGAAAGTAACACACAAGAATAATAACTCCTCCTCTTTCTGCTTTGTCTTGGATGTTAACTCATCCACTTGGCAATGAATTGATTCCTGAGGTGATGGTAAGGAAATGGAATGCGAGTTCAATACTGACACTATATGAAAGATAATCATGATTTTGAGGTGATATTTCAGCCATTTCTTGGTGCGTCTATTTGTATGTAAATTTATTATCTTTTATTGTAATATATCGGCAAAATAAATATGTTCCAGACGGGTTTTCGAATTTATTTTTTTTGTAAGTCTCTCTCTCTCTCTCTCTCTCTCTCTCTCTCTCTCTCTCTCTCTCTCCTCTCCGCTGTATATGTAAACTTCATTTTTTTAACTAGATTTCCTTATTTCTTAAGTGACGTATCATTCTCTCTCTCTCTCTCTCTCAGACAAATCTTTAAATGCAGTTTTATAGTTTCTTGAGTTACCTTGATATTCCTGTAATCAAATAATTCTATAGATAAAAAGAGGGTGACACGTTGCTAGTTAGAAATATAAGAATTAAGAGCCATTAGATATAATAGTTATTCGTATTGAATAAAAATCCTTAGGCTATTGATCATATTATCCACTGAGATGTATCCACTAGCCACTGATGCTAGGCGATGTTAGAAATAATTTTGATTAAATATGAGATAGAAATTGCCATCTGTAATTACGATATAATCGTTATCGTCAGTAAACCACCGTTATTGAACTGAATTACCAGAGTGATATGCTGTTGTTGTGCTATTGATAAAAAATGTCAGACAGAAATTATTAGCTACTAGGCAACTGATTAAAGAAGTGAAATGCACCTGGTTAAAGAGATGAACTGTACCTGGCTAAAGATAGCAGCTGTATACCTGTTAAAGAGATGAACTGCACCTGCTTAAAGATGACAACTGTAACTGGTTAAAGACGAACTACGCCTAGTTAATTTTATGAACTGTGCCTAAAGATATCAACAGTACCCAGTTGAAGAGATGAACTGCACCTGATTAAAAGATGAAGTGCACTTGGCTAAAGAGATTATCTGTACCTGGTTAAAGATATCAACTGTACCTGTTAAAGAGATGAAGTGCACTTGGTTAAAGAGATGAACTGTACCTGGTTAAAGATGTTAACTGCTACTGGTTAAAGAGATGAACTGTTGAATAGAAATAGTGACTACTGATATAGAGTGACTAAAGTAACCTCGA
>NC_087212.1:43935407-43992907 GCF_015104395.2 Macrobrachium nipponense
TTATCATCATTATGTCCTCCAGAGAATTGTCAATATAATAAGTAAATGAATAGGAATAGAGACCAGTAAATGTCAATTAAATTCAGAAAGATGACTTAAATCCAGAGTTGAACCATTTATATAATTTTGCATCAGGATTTAACCCGTTACGGATTCCAGCTTAATAACCAAGTACTCTTTTGTAGTGTGGTGAATTCTTAGCATAAAATGGTACGAAATAACTCCTACAGGATTAAAGCTGTAAAATATAAAAATATATAAAGATGGAGGCGAGATTTAAACAGTATTCTGCTGTAGTCAACGGGAATGCGTTGTAACATTTCATCTGCATAATTATTCGGACAGGGTGAAAATACTTCAAATTTTGAAGGTACGCGAGATAAAGAAAAGAATTTATTTTACTGAATTTTTCATTTTTATATGAGAGGATCATTGACGAAGCTTTATCGGCTCCGTCAGAAACAAGTGGCAGCAGCAGCTGGAACCAATTCTCAGCTATCGAACAGAATCATAGAGAGGATGTTAGTTGATATTAAACATGGGAAACGGCACAGGAAGTGACGCTAGCCTCCGTGAACCTTTAGTTCTCAGGAGCTGAAGCAAGGCAGCAGCTTCTTAGAACCCAACCCGGTAGCGTTGTAGTGCCGTCAGTGCAGCTCACGTAGTGTATTGTAGGCACTAAGGAGTTACAGCGTCCCTTGGGCCCCTAGCTGTTACTCCTTCAATTCCCTTTTCCTGTACCTCCGTTCATATTCTTTTTCTTCCATCTTGCTCTCCACCCTCTCTTAACTGTTGTTTCATAGTGCAAGTGCGAGGTTTTCCTCCCGTTACACTTTTCAAATCTTTCTATTCTTTTTTTTTTTATTCACAATTTCGCTTTCAGCGCTGAATGGCCTTAACACAGCTCCCAGCGCATGGCCTTAGGCCTAAATTTCATATTCCATTCCATTCTAGGAACCTAAAACTCCATATCTTTGTGTCAGGATTATTTCACTAGTAAAAGAACTCGATCTTCATGCTCTCAGGATAATTATGTTTGAAGAAAAATGGCATATGCACAAGGGAAATTTTACCATCTTCTTGGCCTTAGATAGACGCGAATATAATTTTGACAATATTATTTTAAAAAGTGAATATAAAGTAGCATAAATTGCAGGTGGATTTATGCTCTTCGTATAATTCTGCTTTAAGGAGCTTGACGTACGCCAGGGAAATGTTAATAATTTTCTAGCATCAGACGCGAGAATAATTTTGACAGATAGAATAAAAGAAAGCACTGCATATAAAGTATCATAAATTATACATAATTGGATGTATATTACATAACTTCACTAGGAATTTACAGTATTCGCATGAGATTATCACCAGTCATTTTAAAGTTAATGGAACGTTTTATTCTCTAAATGAATAATAATTTAATTAAGATTAAGAGACGCCGTGAAGTTTAAAACAAGTTTAATCATTATTTAGTTTCCAAATAAGGAATAAAAAAATATTGAGATCCTTTCAATTGTATATAAAATTTTATCTAAGGAAACTGGGTTTGGGCGATATATTCTAGTGATATTATAATCACGCATTTCTCATTGTTATCATTTCCAATTAGGGTAGAAGTGTTACTTTTCTTTCGCTCAAATATTGATGAAAATATAAAAATCATTTTTAGAATGGTGTAGGTTATATAATTGCTCTCTCTCTCTCTCTCTCTCTCTCTCTCTCTCTCTCTCTCTCTCTCTCTCTCTCTCTGGACTTCTGTATTATGATTTCTTTAATTATCAGAAAATTTCCTATTCTGGATTAAACGTTAACGAAAGTCCCAATTTGATCAAAATAATAACTGAGGAGACAATCTGAAATCAAAATAAGAATAACTTGAATTTCACTGCCTTTCGTTCAATTCGTTGGGTTTTCGGTCAGATTAACGTATTATAATTTATATAGTAGTGGTAGTAGTACTAAGTTCTCGAAGAAAGAAGAGGAGCCTTTGTAACCTCCCCCCCCCCCCCCCCCCCCCCCCCTCCTCACCTCGAAAACCGGTTTGAGACCTGATTTATGTGGCTCTATTAAACCTTTATCAGCTTGTCTTTGCCAAAGACTGCAGTTGACAAAAGCAACCCTCGGTAAACAAGGCGAATTCTGATTGATAAAGCGCTTGGGTGGATTATTTCTCGGGAGAGAGAGAGAGAGAGAGAGAGAGAGAGAGACTAACAGAAAAAATCATCGTCATTTGTTTCTTTTTTGTTTGTTTCCTTTGTTTTTATTTTTATTTTTATTTATTTTTATTTTTTTTTATTTTTATTTGTTATCTATATTTTTTCTTTCTTATGAAAGTAGATATGTAGATCTGCTGCCATTCCTTTATGGTGTAATCTTGTTGATCATTCGTGGAAACATCAAGTAAACGACTTATTCCATGCGATTACCAGGGATTGTGCTATCCAAACACTCCTCTCTCTCTCTCTCTCTCTCTCTCTCTCTCTCTCTCTCTCTCTCTCTGTTTATCTATTTTTTTATTTCTCTTGTGAAGTATGTGGAGGAGGTTTGATGCTTAGGTAATCTCCGTTTGTTTGTGCATAATGAGCAATTTTGTTTTATTGCTGATAACTACGTTACCAGCTATCTTCAAAGTTGTTTTTGTATTAATTGGACGTCGTCAGAATGGCTGTGGGACGCCAGGTGAATGTAAGCATGCTACTCATTTTTCAAAATGAATATAAACAGTTTTAAATACTCTCTCGCGTTCGTAAAGGAGAGGAAATAAATAGTGTATTGATTATAATATTTTGTTCAATATATTCAGGGGAATTTTGTAGACATTTTATATCAGTTTTATAAAAAAAAAAAAAAGTCTTGGGAATATTGAATGTTTTAAAGTTCATACGTATTTTACTATTATTTTCACTCGCTTAAGAGTTCATCTCCTATAAGTCACGCCAGTTGAGAGACTTAAACTACAATAGGCAAAAATGCTCTGCCGTGAATGAGTTATTTCATGCAAGCTTCATTGTTCATTTTTCCCTTATTGCTTATCCTTTTTTTTATAGCAACTTTCTCGCGGTGCCTTTTCGTTTATTTCAGCATGAAAAGTAAAGCTTTTGTTAAAATGGAAAGCTTTTGTTAAAAAGGAAAGCTTTTGTTAAAAATAAGTGCTTTTGTGAAAATGGGAGGTTTAAGAAAAAAAAAGGCGGGGGGACCTTTTGTTAAAATGGGCAACTTTTGTGAAAAAAAGGAAGTTTTGTTAAGAAGGAAAGTTTGTTAAAAAGTTAAATTCGTTGAAAAGGTTAACTTTCCTTTAAAAATATGTTCAAATAGGGAAGCTTTTCTTATAAAAGAGATGCTTTTGTTGAATAAGGGAAACTTTTGTTAAAATGAAAGCTATTATTAAAAAGAAAGCTTTTGTTAAAACGGAAATTGTTAAAAAGAAAGGCTTTTATTAAAAAGGGAAATCTTTGTGAACAATAAAAGCTTTTGTTAGAAAGGGGATTTTTTTCTTAAAGTAGGAGAGCTCTTGTTAACAACATTGGTACCAGTTGCAGGTGGAATATTTTCATGCCATGGCTAATAATAATGATAATAATAATAATAATAATAATAATAATAATAATAATAATAATAATAATAATAATAATAGTAATAATACGTATTCCATATTTGGATTTATTTATTTTTATTTTAAAGTCATTTTATTGAATAGGTTTCTACTGTGTTAGGATTTAAACATTCCTATTTTTTTTATTGTATAATTTTGCCTTTATGTATAAGGAATGTAAGAATGATTTCCCTTTTTATTTCAATGGAAATTTAATTTGTTTTACAAGAATGGATGATTCCCGAGGAATGCGGGATGTTAGCTTTCTTTAACTAATTAGGTGCAGTAACTCTTAAGCACCTTATAAACAAGTGACAAAATTTAAATAAGCTTGATTAATATATATATATATATATATATATATATATATATATACATATTATATATATATATATATATATATATATATATTATATATATATATATATATATATATATATATATATATATATATATATATATATATATTTCTTTTTCACTTCATTGAAATGTACTGAAACCCGATTTATTTTAGTAAGACTGGATTATACAATAAAGGAGTCTTTAATGTCACGCACTATTTTTTCGTAATTTAATGTAATTATAGTTAGTAATAGATATGAAAAATACAGAGCAATAAAGAAAATATCCTCAATAAATAAACCGAATGACAAGATTGGCAGCAGGTCATATATAGCCAGCGAAATGAAGCAATTTCCCACGTCATAAATCTACGCCCCTAATCACAGTTCCCATCGCTAGTAGCGTTCCATTTGAGTTCAGCAATTGGTCCTCAAATTAGTCATGGCTCCATGTGGTCATTGGACTCCCAGATAAATCAATTAGAGACCCTTTGAGATCATTAGAGACACTCTTGTTTCCCGCGGTCTTTGACCATCAGTACCAAGTCTGGCGAGTGTGAGAACGCCGTCTCTTTCCCAGTTTGGACCGAAATTGCGGCCGAGTGGCGTTCCGCAAGGGCGTCGCTGAGACCTCTGATATTTTTGCATTGTCATGACTTTCCCTTCAAGGTTTTATGTAACGATTTTTTTCTCTTGTTTTCCAACAGGCTTTTTTTATATATATAAGAGCGCAACACTTACGTCCCTTTTTTTTAATGTAATTTTGTCTTTCCCTTTCCAACAGATACTTTTTTGTTTTTTTAGGACTGTGAGGGCATTCCCAGACGAATCTTTCAAAGGCTTGTAGTCATTTCTTACTGATTAAGGCAAGGGCTAGACTACACAAAGCCATAGTGAATAAGTTAATCAGAGCAAGAGATCTGACTGCCGGTCCTCTCGTCCAGTATTCAAGGTCAATAAATATTGACTCAGTTTTGCATGGGTACCTGACCAATGTAAGACCCACAAAAAAAAAAAAAAAATACTTGACCTCCTTGTGCTAAGCTCTATTAAACAAAAAAGGGGGATATAGTGATCTTGCCGTGCGTTATTTTATTACTTACATACATCTAAATAATTTAGATACACTTATGTACGTAAATGTATGTATCTTGAAATTTTTTTTTTAAGTGTTTGTCAAGTTGCCGTTTGAATGGAACGGATTAGTGTAAATATATGCACATGTATACAGATGTGTGCGTGTGGTATATATATATATATATATATATATATATATATATATATATATATATCCATATACATAGTAGTATATATATTAATAATAATAATAATAATAATAATAATAGTAATAATAATAATGATAATAATAATAATGAAAATCGAACAACAGCAACAGGAACGCAGCAATATTTCGTTTAGATGAACTAATTTAAATGTCTATGTATAAATAAATATATGCACTATATATGTGTGTGTGTGTATGTGATGTTATAGATATATACATATTTATATATATATATATATATATATATATGTATATATATATATATACACAACTATGTATATATATATATATAGTTTATTTATATATGTATATATATACATATACATATATGCATACATATATATATCACATTATTATTATTATTATTATTATTATTATTATTATTATTATTATTATTATTATTATTATTTTAGTAATTCAAGAGGGAAACACATCATTCATAAAAACTATACCTTAACCGTATAGAAAAAAATTATTGAAAGCGAAACACCCTTCGGTGATTGGAGTCCTTCGCTGTTTTCCTATTTTCTCCTCTCGTCCGTAAATGTCTAAGGGCACATTAGGTATTCACGTCAGGAGGCTCCCGTAAAAAGCTTCCTTGCTTTAGGCGCGTCAGAAATATGCCACCGGTGGTGTCTGCTTGGCCATTTGCTTGTCGACGCTTGCATTTGCTTTTGTCAGGTTTAGGGACGCGAAATATTTTAGCGTGCGGTTGGCAAGGCGGATGGAAGGCGTGATTTGCGTGTGTGTGTGTGTGTGTGTGTGTGTGTGTTGTGTGTTGTGTAGGGCCTTTGCAACTTTGTTTTCCATTTATTATTATTATTATTATTATTATTATTATTATTATTATTATTATTATTATTATTATTCTTTTAGTTTTGTCAATTTAAGGAACGCCAATTAGTTTAGAACTGCGGTCGACGGAGAGCGTAATTTGAGTTTGCTGTTTGTGTGGCATTATTATTATTATTATTATTATTATTATTATTATTATTATTATTATTCATAAGATGAACCCTATTCATACGGAACAAGCCCACAGGGGCTACTTACTTGAAATTCAAGTATCCAAAGAATATGGTGTTTATTTGAAAGAAGTAACAGGAGGTAATAAGAAATACAGAGAAGAGGTCAGTTATTAGAAATAAATAAATAGATAAGTAGATAGAAACGCAAGCAAATTATAAGATAGAAGGTGAATTGCATTAGAGTAGCAGTGCATCGCATCTTTGCTTGAAATTTTGCGGGTCCAGTAGCACAACATCCTTATTTAGCTTTATGATACTAAAGTATAAACATTTTGGTGTAGGATACTACATCTTAAAATTATTTTATCGTGTACGCAACCTTTGGTGTGTGACGACAGTCTACAGAATCCGATCAACATAACTGTAGTCATGTAGTCGGGTACTTCAACAAATACATTTTCCATTTTCGATGTTGTTTAATCGATTTTATCCTTTTGATTTTTTTAGTTGAAATGTCAATTTCTGCCTTTTTAACGGACAGAAATACTGCGATTCCGTAAACAGTATTTTTGAGTTACAATTCATTTTTTTTTAATGTTATTAATTTACAAGTCAGGAATTCTCAGTAGATGGAACTTCATGTTCAGCGTGCTGTTTCCTAGGTCTCTCTCTCTCTCTCTCTCTCTCTCTCTCTCTCTCTCTCTCTCTCTCTCTCTCTCTCAATATTTTCGCGTCTGTGACGGTAGTTAATGCTGTTATGCAGTGTTGCACGTAAATTTTTCAGCCTGTGTAAGTGTAATTGTGTTTACTTACACGTCAGCTGTATTCCTTGCATACCTGTGTTATATAAACACACACATACACACACACACACACACACATATATATATGTGTGTGTGTGTGTGTGGATATATATATATATAATATATATATATATATATATAGTATATATATATATTTCATATATATATATATAATTATATATATATATATATATATATAATATGTATGTTCTGAAAAAGAAAAAGTAGGAAACCCTCATGTATTAATGCATAAAATCCCAAAGCTTAACAATGCAAAGAAAATAATAAGACTTAAAGAAAAAAAACATTAACATGGCCGCTGATTACACAATCGCATGCCGTACTGGGTATCCCAGCGTTTCGTATAAATGCCTTTTCGCAAAATACCCTTTCGTATTTTCGACGAAGACGTGAAGTTTGACGAATCGCGTGCAAAATATTCTTAATCATACCCTGGGCATCATCTTCGGAGATGAAGGGTAAGATTTTATCTATAATCTTATCGTCGATTACCTATTCATCTCCTCGGATGTTCTCTCTCTCTCTCTCTCTCTCATTCTTACACTCGAAGCGTTTATTCACGCGGGGTGCAGATTTCTTCACTCGTTACTTTACGCATTTATTTAGATTTTTTTTTTATTGCAGATTTATGTTTTAGTTTTGCTAAAAACTTAATATATAATTGCACTGATACGCTTTACACTGTTATTTATTCTTATGCAACTTTCTGTTTCATAGTTTGGCTGAACAGAAGTAGCTATAGTGTAATACTATACACACCCCCACACATAGTAGACACGATTTTGCTAATTTTTTTTTTTTTTTTTTTTGCTCAGTATCATGTATTTGCATTTATTTTTTTCTTATTTTTTTTTATCTTTTTGTTTTAGTTTAGCTAAACGGGCTTTTACACACACGCAGTTTAGCCAATATTTTCTCTAATTTGCTGAATATCATATAGTATATTTGGATTGATACGCTTTTTATATATTAATTTATTTCTATTATTTTTTTTTTGCAACTTTTTATTTCATAGTGTGGCTGAACGGGTGTATACACACGCGCGCGCACAGATACACTGACACTTTTTTTTTGTCATCTGAAATTTTTGGCTTAATATGTATTTGCACGCATACGTTTTACGCTTCGGTTTTTTTTTTTTTTTTTTTTTTTGGCAGGGTTCGTCTGAACGGGTGTATACAACACAAATGCTTCTAATATATATATATATATATATATATATATATATATATATATATATATATATATATATAATATGCGTGTGTCTTATGATAGTTCCATGGTAGTTCCTTACCTACCGATGTTTAGTCCAGCCACCTCTCTCTCTCTCTCTCTCTCTCTCTCTCTCTCTCTCTCTCTATCTCTCTCTCTCTCGTCTCTCTCTCTCTCTCTCTCTCTCTCTCTCTCTCTCTCTCTCTCTCTCTCTCAGCGTGTTGTCCGTGGCGTATGGGGGCTTAAAATGACTAGGATAATTAGGACCCTTTCTTGAGAGTGATACAACACCCGACATGAAGTCTTTCCGAAAGGAACAGCAAGATAGTGATAGTATTACATATGTAAATGAGAGAGAGAGAGAGAGCGAGCGGTAAGCTTTTTCTCAGGGTTACCTAGGGGTCGGACAGAGATAGACACAAATAGACAAAGTTGGAGACAGAAAGTTAGGTTCCATCTTTTAAATGTAGAGATAAAAGAGCAGGCCACATTTTAGGGCTGGCGGAAAAGAGTATAGAGAGAGAGAGAGAGAGAGAGAGAGAGAGAGAGAGAGAGAGAGAGAGAGAGAGGGTGGAGGGTGGGGGAGAGAAGGTGATTTATCTATATGATGCAGAGAGCTGTGGAAAAAATTATCAGTAGTATCGAAATTCATTCCTTATTGAAAATACTAAATATCTATCGATCTATATATATATATATATATATATATATATATATATATATGTATATATATATATATATGTGTGTGTGTGTGTGTGTATTTCTATAAAGCCTCTACTAGCAGGAATTAATTCATCCACGACAGAACTTAAATGATAGTAAGCCATGTCTTGCGTAACTCGGCAACTACCTCCTGAGGGCGGTTAGGTCGTAGAGAACCGACCCACCAGTTCATCGTTGGTCACTGACTTTCCAAGGGCTTGCCATCTTTGCTGGGGGCATTTAGTATTATCATTATTAATGAACCCCTATTCATATAGAACGGGACTAAAGTGGTCAGCCATTGGCTTGACACTCAAGCTTTCGAATAATATGGTGTTCAATAGAAAGAAGTAACAGAAAGTAATAGGAAATACAGAGATCAGTCATTACAAGAGAAACAATTGATTAATGAATAGATAATTTATAGAAATTATTAATTAAAATGCAATATGAATTGCTTTAGGGTAGTAATGCAATGCCTCTTCGCTTGAACTCCTGAAGTTCCAACTTCACAACATCCTCAGGGAGATGTTCCACAGTTCAACGGTGTAAGGAATATAGGACTTCTGGAACTGAGAAGTTCGACAGCGAGGCACATTTACTGCATACTGGTGCTGCTGTTCAGTAAACCTGGTTGCTCTCGGCAGGAAAAAGGAATCGGGGATCAATGTTAGTACTAAGCAATAAGAATGCCCCTTACTGGGCCATAAGAGCTAACAGCGGGAGAAGTACTTTAGTAGGTTCACATCAACCGTGCATCTGATGTCTAGGCGTGCCCCTTACGACGCTCCTGATTGGCTCTTGATAAGTCAATCACAGGGCTGGAAACTCTCAGTTTCTCTCGAGAGTTCACATAGGCAGGATGTATGTTCTAGTTGTCCTGAGGGATACCTTTGACAGGAGAGGTGGTACATACATCCTACCTATGTGAACTCTCTCGAGAGACAGAGTTTCCAGCTGAGCTCTGTGATTGGCTTATCAACAGCCAATCAGGAGTGCCGTAAGGGACTGACCTAGACATTAGATGCACGGTTGATGGGAATCTACTATAGTACTAGCTTTAGTACTAAATTGTAAGAATGGCCCTCACTGGACCATAAGAATAAGAAGCAAAGAAGCTGGTCTAGCAAGTACTGTCCTTGAACGTTCTGTCGGCCTTTCTAACATGGAGTCAACAGGAGAAGAGTTTTCATTTAAAATTTGGACGGGAGTTCTTTGACGTGAGCTTATGGCGATCTGACAGGGTAGTTAACTGCAGTATATAAATCTAGTTGCTTCCGTATGCAAGTTCGATAACCGCCGTGAACAAGTGGGAAACAAAATGATGAAATTTAGCCAAAATCGGATGGTAGGTTTCATGGTAATTAGCAGTCGATCTTCGTGTTGAAAAAGGCACTTCACTCGAACATGTGCAAGGCAGGAAAGACATCGTGTTGCAAGTTTTCTTTGTTTACATCTGTTCATAAAAGTGCTAAAAACTGATTTCTAGATTTTTCTCGTGCTTTTTCTGTTTCTTCACTCGTGTGCAGGAGAGTTGCCACAAATTGATCACGAGATAGATTATTATAAAAGATTTTCTACCGTTGCGTAATTCACTCTTCGTATGTTTTATGCTGTCTCCTTCCTATCCTTTCAGTATACTTGAAACTTAAGCCCATTTATCTCTTCAAGTTTAGTTTCCTTTAATTGAGGTGCAGTTATTGTCAACGTCATTCCATCGAACCATTTATTTGGTAATTAACTTCAAAAATCGCTGCAGTTGCATGATCATATATTGATGTATTAATGGATTGCATATTATTTGTAACCGGAATGCTATCGCTGAGATTATATTGATTCCTTCGATTTACAGGCGATAAAAAGATCTGTAATATAAAAACGACAGAGAGAGAGAGAGAGAGAGAGAGAGAGAGAGAGAGAGAGAGAGAGAGAGAGAGAAGTTGTGTGATTTTTTTCTCATGGGAACTAATACTGCAGACTGCTGGTTCCCACCATTAGATGGGATAGAGAGAGAGAGAGAGAAAGACAGGAAAAACACAACTTCGTTCATTGATGATTACTCCCAAAACGAGTGCTTCTTCTTCTTCTTCTTCTTCCCATGAAGCCAGCAAAGCAAGTATTAAATCGTCAACGAATTTTTATTTAAAAGAAACCTACCTGAAAATCGACGTAAGCTAATAGACATAAGCATATTTTGTTTAAAACTTAAATTTACACGATGTTCCTGAACACTTTTTTTTTTTTTTTTTTTTTTTTTTTTTAAACAGTAAAGCTACTAGATATTTATGGCGTGAATTTGTAGTTTGTTTAATAGGAAATTATAGGATTAGCCCCCTACACAGTAGCTGATGGTGGCTGAGCCTAACCGCAGGTGACATCTAGCGGAGAGGAAAGGAAACGTTTGTGGTTTGAAAAAGTTAACTTATTATACGTGGGTAAACATAATAACACAGATATACTTTATAAAAAATCTTATAGATATCTTTGTCGTCTTTCGTGTCATACTATCCTCATTCCAGAAAGAACTCAACAAAGCACGTAGCACAAATAATCAGGTATTTTTTTATTTATATTTGGTCTTGCACCACACGGAAGATGTCATTAGTAAGTTACTGTTAGCATTCAAAGGATGATCTGTGTCGGAATTCGTAAGTTTTCGGTCGTGAGAATATTAGTACGACGAGAGGAGATAGAGAGATAGATAGATAGGAGAGAGGAGAGAGAGAGAGAGAGAGAGAGAGAGAGAGAATGCAGGATAGGAACCTGTTAAAAGTAAGTTACGCTTTGTTGTTGAAAATTTAATCAGATTTACTAGGTTATCACTGATGAAAGCAGAAAATCCTCGTGGCTGAAGGTATCCTTGTCAGGTATACATATATATATATATATATATATATAATATACATATATATATATACTATATATATATATATATATATATATATATATATATATATATATATGCTGCTATTTCAGATTCCTTATTTGACTTAGAGTTGTAGTATGTTCTAAAAATGTATGTTCAGATTTTGCATAATATAATTTAAAAAGTTAATAATATAACTAAGATGTAAAAAGAGAGAAATTTTTGCATTGTACAATATCCGCGAGGCATGCCCGATTTGGTTTCCATAACTTGTCATCCATCACTCAAGATAAAGAGGAGCTCAAGGTCTTGTCAGTCTTACTCGCTGAAGTCTGTTTCAGATGCGTACTTCTTAGTCGAAAAGCCACGTGAAGATTTCACCCTGTTCCTATGGCATTGCATCATCTTTTTGAAAGATCGTTCTAGAACCTTCTGTTTAAGCATACGTCATCTTTGGGAAATGACGTCATTTAGTTTTGCTTTCTTTGTAAATCATTATTCCTTTCATATTAAAATACTTTTATGATCTTAAATCACGTAATAATAAATGTTGTTTACGATTGTAATTCCAATTTCTTTTCAGATATTGTTTTGAAAGAAAATTTTTATGAAAGTAACAGTCTCTCGACGCTAAAACGTTTTGTGCGACAAAAACCACTGTTCAGCTTCTGTACGAAAGGGAATTTGATTCTGACTTAGATCCTCATTGCGTTTGGGTCTCTCTCTCTCTCTCTCTCTCTCTCTCTCTCTCTCGCCTGCGCCATATTTTGATATTACATTAACGTCAAGATTTTATACTTAGTTATTGGTCACTAGTAAATTTCAGATTTGGTATTTCTTTGAGTTATTTAGTATCATTTAGTGCTTATTGTGGAATCTGAACATACATTGTACAAGTGTGTAATGGCCCCTTTTCTTTTTTGAAATATTGTGAATTGTGTGGTAAAATTTTGGAACAAGCTGCAGCAGAAGCAATTGGTACCAAGGTAATGTGTTATTGTAAGGTTTATTAGTTGCAAGTAATAGTTACAGTGGTTTCAAGAAACAAGTTTCAATTTTTACACATTGCAAATATTTTATGTTTTGTGTTTGTTTCATTTGAAGTGAAATTTTTGTGCATTTATCAGTTTTTCTTATTGAAGTATGTGTTTTTATTATATTTTCTGTGTGATTACTTCTTTTTACAATTTTGGTGTTTTCCACCTTTTTCTGTGTTTTCAATTACATTCACAATTTGATTGACTAATTGTTTTCATTAAATAATCGTTGCACATTTAATTGAATTCAACACTTATGAATTAATTTGCACTTACTTAGAATTCTTTGCAAGTTTTATTGCTGTTTAGCCCTTGTGAATTAATTTTTACATTCTAATTATTGCCTGACACTTTTGAATTTCGATTGAATTCTTGATTTTTGGGATAAATCAATTTTGATTTAATTTTACTTAACTAATTCAAGAATTAATTAAACTTTGTGTTGTTTTCAAGTAACAGTAAATTTCCCTGAAATTGTGAATTTCACTTATAAATTTTGAGTAGATAATAAAAAAATTTTTAATTTAAGATTTTTATGTGTTTTCTTTTTCAACAGTATATATAAGTATATTTTTATGTAGGTAGAAACATAGAGTGGTAATTGAGCTGTTTTCCTTCAATTTTGTTGAAGTGAGTTAGAACTAGGGAAGCACTTAGACTTTTGAAATCAGGGAAATACTTAAACTTTTAAAGTTGTTGATGGAGTGATGCCCTTTAATTAGTTTAATTACATATAAGATTACCTCACACTTGTTTTCATGAAACTTAGTCTGATTTTCTGCAATACTGGTAAGTGTTTAAGGGATCACTGTTGCCTCTAGAGTATTCAGTCCGAATTACCTGTGATGAAGGTTCAGGTGTTTGGCTGTTTTGAGGTACTCATTTAATGATTGGTAAGTGTAGTAACCAGATACTTGGCACTTCGTCACAAAATATATATATATATATATATATATATATATCTATATATATATATATATATACATATATACATATGTTTGTGTGTGTGTGTTATCTTGGATAGAATCTTCTTTTAGTGTGGAAATAATAATAAATTATTTCGTGATGGTTCATAGATACATTATGTATACGAAGGCTTATCAAATTGTTCCGATGATGTGACATTATTTATATATATATATATATATATGTGTGTGTGTGTGTGTGTGTGTGTATATATGTGTGTGTGTGCGTGTTCCAGTAGGAGAAAATAATAATAAAAAACTTAAAAAGGTTCATTAATATACACATTCCAGAATTCACAGTTCGTTTCCATAACCAGCTGCCAGTTTGGTCAGGAGGAAATAAATACTCAAGTGAACAATCTCTTTAACATCGTGATTCCAGCTGAAAATTCATGCCAAAGAAAACGAGAGAACATAACTCGGAAATATTCTTGCGCAACCTGCGCTCCCTTCTCCAGCAGCGAATGCAGTAATGACTTATGGTAGTGAATGACCAAAAGGTCATTTTTTAAAAAGTTCGAAGGGCCCTTTTTTTTTCTTTTTATTTATTTATTTTTTTTTTTAAAGGCCTGTAGTAATTTCTAAAGGTTAAAACGGTCTTTCACTCGGCCTAACCTTACCTACATTCACCGAGCGGGCTCTGAGGCTCGGCGCGCGCAGTTCATTGACTTCCTCTCCTGATTCAGAGAGAGAGAGAGAGAGAGAGAGAGATAGCGCGCAGACAAGGGATGGAGACAGGAGTGCTGTTGGTGTTGGTGGGGGGGGGGGGGGGGGGGGGGAGGGGGGGGGGGGGGGGGGGGGGGGGGGGGGGGGACACGGAATCTCAGCCGGCTTCAGGACAATAGAAACCCCATTATCAATCCGGGCCGTGATTAGCAATAGACTCATTCCTCGCATGCAAGTTGAGATACGTAGACTGACGATTACGGTTTTTTTTTTTTTATGTAATGTGACGTTTACACGTCATTCATCCGTAATTAACGTTATAGCATCCGTCACGAAGTTAGAATTTAGATTGACTCGCATTCTGCAAAATGTTATGGGGGGTCCTCCCTAACGTCTTGGTTGTCGTCTGTCATTTTTGTAATAAAAAAAGTTGACGGATGAAAACTGTTCGTTTCTCTCTCTCTCTCTCTCTCTCTCTCTCTCTCTCTCTCTCTCTCTCTCTCTCTCTTTGGCATGTAATTTGAAATCAATAGAATACCATAACTCTTGTTAATTTAGATTAGGTTGAATAAGACACTGTAACTCATAGTGTGACCATTGTACTAATATCAACATTTTCAGTAAATATATATATATATATATATATATATATATATATATATATGTGTGTGTGTGTGTGTGTGTGTGTGTGTGTGTGTGTGATAATCACCCGGATACGTGATCTATACGTCACGCTATACCGCAGGGTAATGGCAAAACTGAGTGTAAATCCTGACCGGTTTCGGCCTTATTTCCAGTCATTTGTTTGTACATATATCTGTATTCGATCTTCAGAAAGAGAGAGAGAGAGAGAGATTTGTTCCTTCAGTTTTACTTCTACCTGATTAGAAGCAATACTTTTGAAATGATGAATATAGTAATCATCACCTGCATTAGCCCTAAAGTATTCACACTAAACCAAATCTTCAAATGAATCACCTCAGCCTGGTTGTGGCTCCTCTAAAACATTCATTCAGTGGTACACAAAAAATAGACTTGAACTTACATGCAAGAATTTTTTTTTCTATTGAACTTTCTCAGTAGATTATTACATTGAAAGTGCTTCATGTTCTTTGCTGTATCCTCTACCGTTCAGTCTTTTTGCATTTATTTACCGATTCTTTCAAAGCAAGCCTTCTGTTTTGCTCATTATTCGAGCCTAATATAGTAGGCCAACTCTCCCATTTGCTTTTGTAGTGAATAAAAGATTAATTTTCAAAGCATGTTTAACAGAGATGGTGTTTCGTTTTTTATGGTAATTATGTCCATTTGTTCCATATATACCGGATTATGCTTGCTGTTGGACAATGAATTAATTTCGATGCTAGTACTTCCGTAGACTTAGGATCACTAATTATTCTGAATGTAAAAAAAACTTATTACTATGCATATTATCGAAGAAATTAGTATTTTCATCTAAAGCATCATTCTGTGATGAGGACCCATGAGTTGCTCAGTCTTCAAAATTGTTCTATTTGGGTGAACTTTATGAAGTGAATTTAATGAAAAGCCGGTTTAAATCATTACATTATATTTAATGTAATATCATTCAGTATCCCAGATAAATGGAAAACATTAGTATGAAGAAAAGCTAAGTTGTCACTGAAAAAAACATATATGCGAATATATAAAAAAAGAAATAGTTATGGTTTTGTAAAATATCAGCTCTTTTCCGTTTTTCCTGTCTTCACGTATATTCAGTGACTCGTAAAACACTTTTACGAGCCGTGCACGAACATTTCCAAAAGCATACAAGACAGAGAAACACAATAATTCACCGAGGGAGTGACTTCGGGTTAAGTGTCCTCATTTGTCGGAACGTGAAACGATCTATTTTGACGTGGCAAGCAGGAGTTCTCCAAGGTAGGGTGCTGAGTGTGACATTATGTGCTCGCTCAAAAGATCAAGCAGAGATGCAATACAGCGCTACACTAAAACAATTCTCCTTCTTACTTTTAATGATTTATTAACATTTGTAACTATTTACTCATTCAGTCTTTATCTTTGTTTTATAATAACTGATCTCCTTTTTTTCAAGTCAGTGGCCCCGGTAGGCTTGTTCCATTTGAATGTGGGTTTATCTTCTTAATAATAATGGTAATAATAAACGGATCTTCCATTGCCGTGTGCACAAGTAAGCTCTTTCGTGACTATATATCTGTTGACTACTTTTAAAAGAAATCATTTAAAGGAATGATTAGAATTTCGTGAAATGACCAACGATCTCTCAAACTATCATACAAAACAGCAATATCCTTTTCTAAGAATAAATCTTATGCCCAACTTCAACTCTCAAAGTAACTCGTGCCGACCTTTCACTTGAAACCAACCCCCCGCCCCCGCCCCCGCCCCTTATACGTGTAATCGACAAGTTCATGTCTTCTATACAAGTACGGCACACGACTAGAACACTTTTTTTTTTTCGTTTGTCTAAACAAGCCGATCGGGGTCAGGGGTCAAGTCCTTACGAAGGAGTGAAATAAACAGGTTTTTTTTTTTTCGGGTATAGAGTCAAGGAACTATATAGGTGTTTTGACAACTCCATGAGGGTTTGTGTAAGTGGGTGTGTGCCTCCGGTGTAGGTCCGGAACTGGTACGAAGCTGCATGCCAAAGGAGAGTGTATTGAGTGTATTGGTTTGTATGGTGCTGATGGAATGTACACGTTTATGCATTTATAAGGCAGGTAGAATTTTACTCTTTGGGGATATCAAAGAGGATTGTTTTCATGCAGCTTTACAAGTGATCGTAGTTTAACAGACAATTCTCTCTCTCTCTCTCTCTCTCTCTCTCTCTCTCTCTCTCTCTTCTCTCTCTCGATATATATATATATATATATATATATATATATATATATATATATATATAAGAAGTACTATAAACGTACTGTTTTTAGAATTACCTGTTGAAACAAACTTAAAAAGTTAAAGACAAGTATTAATCGACGATATTCCAATGTAGAGACAAAGCAAACATTTAGAACTAAATGAAAATCTTATATTTTGTTTCCTCGTTTCTCTCGCTATAGTAGTGGTAGTAGTAGTAGTAAAAGACGGGATTTGCCTTTGTAAAGGCTCCATTATCCTCGTTTTCTTTCCCTCAGCCACCCAATGCGGTCTTTAAACAGCGCCCACCCACCTTCACCGAAGTCCGGCCGCCCGTGGTTTATGGGCTGACCTCCTGTGTGCGTTGCCAGTTTGCCTGACCTTTACCTAAAAGAGAGAGAGAGAGAGAGAGAAGAGAGAGAGAGAGAGAGAGAGAGATAAAAATAATGATCAACCAGACAACCAAAAGAGTAAAGAAAAAAAGATCATAAGATGATGAGCTGACCAAGAGAGAGAGAGAAATAAAAGTAATGATCAACCAAACAACCTAAAGGCTAGACATAGAGAGCGAGAGAGAGAGATAAAAGTAATGATCAACTAAACAACCTAAAGAATAAAAAAAGAGAGAGAGAGAGAAGAGTAAAGTGAAAGGCCTCATGACTTATTTAAGCCAAGAGTTACGATTACCGTTTTATTTATCGCTTAACAAGAGAGGGCGGAGGCTTTCAAATTTCTATGGGTACTTATGATTGCAGGGTTTAAAGACCCTTCAACGATGTTACTTAAATGCCTGTTCTTCTCATATAAGTAGTGGTTTCTCTCTTTACTTTTCAGGTAGGTTTACTTGTGGTATATATATCGTGGGATGCATTGCTGGATATGTTTTATAATGCTATATTCTGTATATATGTATATATATATGTGTGTGTGTGTGTGTGTGTGCACCACTTTTGAAGTTTTAAATTCCTTCGTTTTTTCAAGTAATTCGATTATTTTATTAATTTTCAAGCTCATGTAAACAATATCTGTTAACAGAACAGAAAAAATAAAAAATTAAAAAAAATAAAATTCTGATCAGGTCAACAATAACATCATCTTCATTTTTTGTAGCAACACAGTAAACGTCTCTCTCTCTCTCTCTCTCTCTCTCTCTCTCTCTCTCTTCTTGGTTTCTTTTAGCCATTTTCCTCGACTGCACTTGAGAGCACTTTAATGCCTGATGTACTTGATAGTGAGGAAGGGGAGGTTTTACGTTCGTTTAGGAAAATCTCTCTCTCTCTCTCTCTCTCTCTCTCTCTCTCTCTCTCTCTCTCTCTCTCATGTCTGGCTTAGAACGCGATAACAAATTTTTATGGACTCAAAAGTGAAGTTTCTCTCTCTCTCTCTCTCTCTCTCTCTCTCTCTCTCTCTCTCTCTCTCTCTCTCTCTCTCTCTCTGTGAAGTCTGCCGTAGAAACAGGAATAAACATCAGTTTTTGTAGGCTCAAAATTATCTCTCTCTCTCAAAATTAATCTCTCTCTCTCTCTCTCTCTCTCTCTCGCTCTCTCATCTCTTCGCATCTCGTTATCTCCAGTCTCTCTCTCTCCTCTCTCATTTCTGGCTTATGAACGCGATAACAAATTTTTAGACTCAAAAGTGAATTTCTCTTCTCTCTCTCTCTCTGCTTCTCTCTCTCTCATCTACGGTCTCTCTCTTCTCTCTCTTCTCTCTCTCTCTTGAATCCTGCCGTAGAACATGATAACTCAGTTTTTGTAGACTCAAAAATTACTCTCTCTCTCTCTCTCTCTCTCTCTCTCGCTCTCTCTCTCTCTCTCTCTCTAACACACACACGAACGAAGTAATTCTAGCCTGCGGCAGCATCTCCACCTTAACTCTTGATACCCTCTTCATTCAGAGAAAAATGAAGGATATTACACTGAAGAATATGATAATTACTCTTTGGTATTCCCCTTTAGCAGCGCTTCAGGCGCCCAGGATATGATATGCTAGTCATGATCCTTATCGTAACGTAAAGAAACATGGTCCTGGAGTGAGCCGTTTGAATATTTAAGAGTACTTAGTCCCAAACTTTTCAAAAATTCGTGCAACTTGTGTGTGTGTGTGTAGTGTACGTAGCCAAGAGATGAAATAAAGTATTGTTATTATTATTATTATTATTATTATTATTATTATTATTATTATTATTATTATTATTATTATTATTATTATTATTATTATTCAGAAGATGAACCCTATTTACCTGGAACAAGCCCCCACAGGGGCCACTGACCTGAAAGTCAAGCTTTCAATGAATAAAGTGTTCATTCGAAAGAAGTAACGGAAGGTAATGGGAAATTCTGAAAGAGGAGGTCAGTTATTAAAAAAAAAACAAATAAATTAAGAAATTTATGAATAAATAAATATAAAAAATGTATGTAAATTATTAAAATACAATGAGAATAGTATTAGGGTAGTAATGCATTGCATCTTCTCTTGAACTTCTGAAGTTCCAAAGGAGTAGCCTCTGAATATTTGTAATTAAATCCATTATGGAGATCAAGACTTGATTGCTATTCCATGTTTTTATTAAATCTTTTCACATCCATTTCGTGGCTGGAATTTGAATGGTGTTTGTATCATGTAGTTCAGAGTGACATCGAGAAATACTTTTCTTTAGCATCTTTCCAATATCATTATATAAGTCATGTATCTGATTGAGTATTATGTATTATTGCTTACTCGGTCACTAAGCCTACAAACTACTTTGCTCTCGCTGTTGTTGTTGGTGGTGGGGAGGGGGGCGTTCGGTAGGAAAGACCTATGGAAGAGCCTAAAAAGGTGTGGGAGAGGTGTTTCGCTTTGAATTAAAGATTCAGAAATTTCAGGATAGGATATTTATGATTTATTTATTAGAATGGAAACGTAGAAAATAATGTGCATGTTAAATAGTACAGAAAAATTACTTCCAATAGAACATAGCGTTTTTATTTTAATTTTCGTTGACGATACAAGGCTCTATTTGACTGTAGATTTTAGCACGTTTTAAATTACGCTAAGTGTTAGGAATATAATGCTTACAACTTTTATGAGTGAGAGGAAAATCTTCATACATCACGAGTAAGCTGGAGGTCGGATCACGCCTTGTTATGTTTACTTTCGACCGGCTATCATCCCTGGAATGGGCAAAATCATCAACAAGTATTTCTTTTAAGAAGGCCGCAGGATTACAGCCAGTCTGCAACATCACGAGAACAGCCAAAAAAAATTTTTTTTTTTTTTTGCCTCCATCTGATTCATTCTCCCTAAAGCTAGCTACTGTTCACTATGGCTGGAGAGAGCGAATTCGTAAGCCATTCTCTCTCTCTCTCTCTCTCTCTAGGCATTTGGTATTCGTCGCTCTTAAAATCCTGAATTGTTTTTTCTGCTCTTGAGATTCATATCGTTTCAATGTCATAGCTCTCTCTCTCTCTCTCTCTCTCTCTCTCTCTCTCTCTTTTTTTTTTTTTATAAAGGTGTTCAATACTCTTCGCTCTCAAAACTCAAGATTTTCTTCTCTTCTTTCTGCGCCTGACATTGCTATGATTGTAACTATCTCTCTCTCTCTCTCTCTCTCTCTCTCTCTCTCTCTCTCTCTCTCTCTCTCTTCTAGGTGTTCAATATTCGTTCTCTAAATTCAAGATTATCTCCTCTGCACCTGACATCAATATGATTGTAACACTCTCTCTCTCTCTCTCTCTCTCTCTCTCTCTCTCTTCTCTCTCTCTCTCTCTCTCTTCTAGGACTTCATTATTCGTCGCTCTCAAAGCTCAAGATTTTCTTCTCTTCTTTCTGCACCTGACATTAATATGATTGTAACACTCACTTTCTCTCTCTCTCTCTCTCTCTCTGTCGACGACCTTCGTTCGACCGAATTCTATTTTGGCGGTGGCCATCCTCCTCCGTCGGTGCCTCCAGCATGCAACGAGGAGCCATCAATGGAGGCCGAGGGACCTGCAGCGTGCAATTCGAGGATCCTGTAATGTGTATCATCCACTCCATCACCGAATGGAGAAGGAGACATCCCGAGGCGGTGGGCGTGTTTATTGGGCGTTTTTTTTTTTTTTTTTTTTTTTTTTGCGCATCGTTGCCATGTAAGATCCAGGAAAAACACCGAGGAATTTGCTCGTCGCCATCTTCCATGCTAATCTCCTTTTTTTTATATTAATTTTTCATATAAGCGATCAGATATTCTTCATCGTTATCCGTTGTGATACGATACGCAGGCAGGAATATGTATGACTTTAAACCGAGAGATGTTGATATGTTCATTCAAATTCATAAGAACCAGGAAAAAATATCGAGGAATTTCGCTCCTCTCCATCTACGCTTTTATTATTTTTTTTCTATTTGTTATCAGACATTCTCATCCGGTGTGATACACACTTTAACCGTTGTGATACGATTTGCAAGCACGAACATACGACTGTAACCGAGAGATGTTGATATGTTCATTAAAATGCATTGGTTGCTCCGACGGTCTCTTTCTCAGACGCTCCTGGAATCGACTTGGTAACACTGACGACGACGATGATGATGATGATGATGATTACCAGCAACTCCTTGATTGCGATCCCGAAGACGACCAAGTTTATATATATATATATATATATATATATATATATATATTATATATATATATATATATATATATGTATATACTGTATCTTGTTCCTCCTCCCCCTTCGTCGGTTTGGGGTTTAATTCATTTAAGATTTGTTCGCAGGTGCTATGGGCAGGCGTGAGTATTCTCGCGGGATGAGTTGACTGCGCCAGATCTTACGTTTAAACCTCGAACTTTAATTGAACGAAGTCTTAAGTTTTCTTGCCAGTTTTAAGGTCTTTCAAATTAACCTTCCTTCCACTAGTTCCATTTCTCGTGGCTATTATCATTATCGTTTTTCAAAAGTATTTTCGTGTTCTTGTTTAAATATCTCAAATATTTTTGTTGAATAATGAAATTAATAAATCTCCCACATTCCCAGTTGCTGAACCTTTATTTTCACTTATTCCATTTCTTGTAAATCTTATTCTTATTCTTGTATTTCACCAATATTTTTGTTGTCCATGTTTAGGTAACATAAAGAATCTTCTTGAATAACGAAATTTATTAATCTTCTCCATTCCCAGTTTCTGATTTTTGATTCGTGTTTCTACATCACCCATTTAAGAAAATATATAAACTTTTAAGAAAACATATTAAACTTTAAAAAGATATAAACTTTTACCATAAGATATATCATTTTTGTATATAATATAAACTTTTGATATATATATATATATATATATATATATATATATATATATATATATATATATATATATATATATATATATAAACTTATTCTTTGTATAGTAATGACATTTTGTACCCGAGTACAGAAACATGTTGCCAATATATGTCGGCTATTTATATCACAGACACATGTAAGTGGAGAACGAATCTTTGACAATTATCGTAGGAAGTATTGATTCGGATTTCCTATTGGAAGTCGCCGACTTGTTTTCAACAACCTTTGTGATAAGTATGCGACGGGTTTCCAGCGTGTTTAGGACATGTTTTCAGCGGCATGGCTGCAAACTTACTTTCTTTTACCGCTGCTGCTGCCTCCAACAACTTGAATATATTGTTAGTATCCCTTTGAATATAAATACCTATATATCGTTATAGTTACATTAAGTCGCTATATCATAGTATTACTTTGAATATAAGCATCTTTATCATTAGTATTCCTTTGAATATAAGCATCTTATCATTAGTATTCCTTTGAATATAAGCATCTTTATCATTAGTATTCCTTTGAATATAAGTATCTTTATCATTAGTATTCCTTTGAATATCAGTATCTTTATCATTAGTATTCCTTTGAATATAAGTATCTTTATCGTTGGCATTCCTTTGAATATAAGTATCTTATCATTAGTATTCCTTTGAATATAAGTATCTTATCATTAGTATTCCTTTGAATATAAGTATCTTTATCATTAGTATTCCTTTGAATATAAGTATCTTATCATTAGTATTCCTTTGAATATAATTACCTACATCCTAGTATTCCTTTGAATATAAGTATCTTTATCATTAGTATTCCTATGAATATAAGTACCTATATCCTAGTATTCCTTTGAATATTAGTACCTATACTATTAGTATTCCTTTGAATATAAGTATCATTATCATTAGTATTCCTTGAATATCAGTACCTATATCATTAGTATTCCTTTGAATATCAGTACCTATATCATTAGTATTCCTTTGAATATAAGTATCTTTATCATTAGTATTCCTTTGAATGTAAGTACATATATCCTAGTATTCCTTTGAATATTATTACCTATATCTTTAGTATTCTTCCAGAAATACAGTCGGCAACAGAAATGACTTGCAAATTAGGCCATATTTTCCTGACATTGACGACCGACAAAACTGATGTTTTTGTCATCGTTTGGACGGAAGTATTTCTGCAGTGATGACAAAATGGTATCTGATCGCTTCCGGTAAAATGTCTATGCGGTCAAAACATCTTCCACGACTCCTTTTACTCTCTTGATCGAAGTGAATTGTATTTAGTATGAAATCTTTCCATTGTTACTGTAATTTCATAAGTTGGTTCTTGTTGTCTGTCCGTTTGAATAACTGTTATGATTAGCCAGTTCAATTTGCTATAATTTTGCTATCCACGTTGTGGAATTATGATATAGAAATTGCTGACACAGCGTTTTATAGGATTTTATTATTATTATTATTATTATTATTATTATTATTATTATTATTATTATTATTATGGGAGAAACAAATCCACAGTTGAATACGGTACAAATATATTTTTAAAAAAATAAGGCTGTAAAATAAATTTGTATCCATACATTATTATTATTATTATTATTATTATTATTATTATTATTATTATTATTATTATTATTATTATTATTATTATTATTATTATTATTATTATTATGAAGATGAACCCTATTCTTCAGGGGCCATCGACTTGAAATTCAAGCTTCCAGAGAATATTATGGTGTTCATTTGAAAGCAGTAACAGAAGTTAATAGGAAATACAGAGACAAGAGATCGTTTATTAGAAAAGAAAAAAAATAACCACGTAAAAAAAATGGATATGGTAAAGAGTTTTAATGTAAGTAAACTTTATATTGTTAGTAATCCAGTGCCTAAAAATAACCCAGGTATTCAGGAGTATAATTTATGGATATCATAAACTTCATTCGAGAGAATATATTTACAAATATAAATGTACATAAAGGTAGACATTTTTTAAACATGTACTTCCGAGCGTTTGGAGAGAGAGAGAGAGAGAGAGAGAGAGAGAGAGAGAGAGAGAGAGAGAGAGAGAGAGAGAGAGAATTTTTCAGCGTTTAATATCATATCGATTTATAATTTTTCTTTTGCCGCCCTAACATATATTAATAATTGACATGATAATAGTACAATAATAGTATGGTATACGAGTAGTACTGTAGAATAGTACTATAAGTGACACATCGTTGACGAGGAACAAGCAGAATAAGATGATAGTTAAGAAAAAAAAGAAAAGAAAGGAAAAGAGTGAAGACAAATGATTTGCAACCCTAATGGACAGAATATGACGAAGAGAAAAATAATTATTCTGAATGAAAAGCGATCAGAACTTAATATGGTAATCGAGTAAAAGAAATCACTGGATTATTATTATTATTATTATTATTATTATTATTATTATTATTATTATTATTATTATTATTCAGGAGATGAACCCTTTTCATATGGAACAAGCGCGCAGAGGCCATTAACTTGAAATTCAAGCTTCCAAAGAATATGATGTTCATTAGGAAAAGGTTAAAGGAGGTAAAGGGAAATACAGAAAGAGATCTCGCTTATTAAAAAAGAAAAATTAATTAATAATTAGGTAAAAACGTATTAAAATGGAAGGAGAATAGTATGATGATATTCATGCTTAGGGTAGAAAATATAAAAGCTACAAAGAAGCAACAAGAAATGCTTGCAGCTCCACGGACTGACTTATATGCTGATCTCGTTCAGAGAGTGAGAGAATGTCTGGAAATCGAAAAGCCTCAGAAAAATAAGTTGTGAAGGTTGCCGTGAAGAACAGAATGCGCCATTCCTCATAAAGCGTAAAAAGTTGGCTCAGAAGAAGAATATTCATCGTTGTTAGACCAACATTTATCACCCGGGAGACTGCAGTTATGAAGGAGGGCTTAATGGAAGACCTAGATAAGGGGGACACTCCTTGCTGGACTCCTACACCGCGGGAGAAAAAGAAGAAGAAGGAGGTAGGTGGGGGATGTGGTGGGGGGTGGGGGAGCGAGGCGGCTGTCAAAAACCAGGGAGCAATGCAAAGAGACAAGGAGAGCAACGATCAACATAGGACAACAGAAAGTGCTCTCTGTGTGGATTGTTAGCAGATGACTCTGCATGAAAAATCCTGTGGTCGGCGGGACCACCACCAACTACTCCTTCGCCATCTTACCACTCCTCCTCCTCCCCCTCCTCCTCTTCTTCTTCTTCTGTTTTCCTTCTTCTTCTTCTTACATTTTCAAGGCCATGCGTTGAGAGGTGCTCCTCCTCCTTCACCTCTCCCCGGCACACACAATTTTGCATCTTGCATTGTTCAGTGACAAAAGAACGACAAGCGTTGCTGTATGTCGACGTTCAAGGGTAAGACTGAGTTAAGAATAGTTACCCTTTTTTTATGGGAGTGGGGAACTTATTGTCTTATTGTAGGCATGAGAACAGCATTACTGAGAATAGAAAGAATATGTAATGAAATTAAACTCTTGGATTCAATTTGATATTGTATATTTGCTTGGTTAGTGATGGAGGCAGGTTAAGCGTTGGTAACTCGTAAGTAAAATTTACCAGAAGATTGTTTGTATCGTTAATTTATTTACGTTTTAAGAAGGGGATTGGGACGGCGTTTATGCGAGCAGGTCGGCTGAATGGTAGAAAATTAATCCTACCTTGTAGAGCAGAAAATGTCTCATGACGTCACATATGTAGTGTCGACCTGATCGCAAATTTTCGGGAGAACATCTTTTCACTTACTTCAGTTGAATCTCATCAGTTCTCATGTACTGTATGTTAAATGGCAAGCTTTGTAAGGATAGCCTTCTCCTTATGTGATATTGAAGTTCAATGATAAACTCGAGAAAATATGAGCAGAGAAATGGTACGCCCGGATTTTAATCTGTTACTAATCTTTGCGTACCCTCAATTGCTGATGTTTAGTTTTCTGTAAAAGAAAACTATTGTGCCAGCTTTGTCTGTCCGTCCACCCCTCAGATCTTAAAAGCCACTGAGACTAGAGGGCTGCAAATTGGTGCGTTGATCACCCACCCTCCAATCATCAAAACATACCAAATTGCAGCTCTCTAGTCCCAGTAGTTTTGATTTTACATAAAGTCAAGTTTAGCCGTAGATCATGCGTCTGGCAGCATTTTTCTAAGGCATGCGTTGCTCCTTTACTTGACTGCATCTGGGGAGCAACTGAGCGTTGGCCGGTGGTAGCTGATAGTTTTATACAGCATTAACGCTGTATAGAAAACCCGATTGCGCCGAAGAAACTTAAGCATATTTGTTACATATTTATATTTTTGCCTCTCCCTCAACGTCAGGCGGAAGAAGGAATTCCGAATTCCCGTAATCTGAATGAGTGATGAAGTCTCTTTAATTAAACAGAAGGTCCCAGAAAAAGGTAGAATGAGTAACAAGGGTTAAGAAATCGGACGCGAATTCGAATCTCGGCCGGGCATCAGAATATCTCCATTCTGCGTTTGGATCTTGGCTTGGTAGTGACAAGCGTTTCCAATGTGTGGAGAAATCGAGAAGTTGAGAGGCTTTGTGGTAATTAAAAATGACACTTCTAAACAAGTCCAGGGAAGTTTATTGTGGATGTGTAGAGAGAGAGAGAGAGATCCCTATTATTATTTACGTTCCATTTTTTACAGCAGAAATGAAACAGAGAGAGAGAGAGAGCGAGAGAGAGAGAGAGAGAGAGAGAGATCACTATTATTATTTTTGTTCGATTTTTGCTCACTAGAAATGAGAGAGAGAGAGAGAGAGAGAGAGAACTATTATTAGTTTTGTTCGATTTTTGCACACCAAAAGAGAGAGAGAGAGAGAGAGAGAGAGAGAGAGAGAGAGAGAGAGGAGAGACCATTATTATCATTTTATTTATGTTCGATTCTTACACACCAAAAATGAAACAGAGAGAGATAGAGAGAACACTATCATTATATTTGTTCGATCCTACACACCGAATATGAAACACACACACACACACACACACACACACAGAGAGAGAGAGAGAGAGAGAGAGAGAGAGAGAGAGAGAGAGAGAGAGAATGATAGATGAAGGCAAATTGAAGAGGTTTCGGTTACAGTTTTTGACGTAAACGAGGGCAAATGATGATTAAGGCACATGAGTGATGAAGGATAATGAATGGGTGTGAGGGAGCCTATGATGCTGGAGAAGCGGAGGACTCTGGGTCCTCTTCATGGGGCAGAAGAAGCAGCAGCAGAAGTAGCGGCAGCAGGAGTTAGGCGCCGTCATGGCCCGTCCTTTGAGGGCGCAAGGTACCCCGAACCACCCACTCGCCCCCCAAAAAAATTTCTTGCAATTTTATTTTCTTTTGTCCTCAAATATGTTGTGTTTGCTCCTTCACTGACTTTCTTTGTTATGGAAGGCAGTTTTCTCTTTTTTTTTTCCTTTTATTATATATTTATTTATAAGTCTTTTCTTAATTTTACTTTTTTGTGTCCTCAGGTATGTTGTGTTTACTTCTTAGCTGCCTCTTTGTTGAGGAAGCTAATTTAAGTTTTTTAATTTCTAGATGAAATATCTCTTGATAAATGAAAATTTTTGTGTTCTCAAATACATTGTGTTTGCTTCTGAATTGACTTTAAGAAAGCTACTTTGAGTTTTTAGTTTTATAATAGAATATTATTTATTGATAAAGGAATGAATATTATGTATATGATTTAAACCTTTAAGCACCAACTTAAATGTTTATTATACCGATCAAATTTCCAGTCGGGTAAACTGGCTGAAAAATTCTAATGATACTCTTTCTTTTCTAAAGTACAAAAAACTCATAATGAGCTTTCCAAAGTGCTTTATGTATAAAATACGTTGTTAATTCTATATATCAGTCAGTGCTACAAATTCTAGGTAAACTCTTGATCACGAAAACTCTTTAAGAAATGAATATTTGTAATTTATACAAATGCCGTAACTCTCCGTAGGGGTTAGTGCCGTCAGTGCACCTCACGCTTTGAACTGTAGGCATTTTAAGGTTCTTTCCAGCGTCCCCTCGGCCCCTAGCTGCAAGACCTTTCATTCATTTTAATGTACCTTCGTTCATATTCTCTTTCTTCCATCTTACTTTCCACCCTCTCTAACAATTGCCAATTTTCATCGCAGTGCTGAATAACCTCACAGGTCCCAGCGCTTGGCGTTTGGCCTGATTTCTATAGCCTTTTCATCAGTTGGAAATCCCGTAATATACATATTTTTACAAATATATCCTAACAACGCCCGTTTCCTTTTTCCAGGTGAGTGCTAGTGAAGAGAAATTGCAGTTACAGGTAGGTTCCCATTTTACAGATGGACTTTACGAAAGTAATTTAAGTAATTTATATAAGTATTATTCGGGTCCTTCTTTTGTACCCATATAAAATAAATATATACATAATATATATATATATATATATATTATGTATATATACATTATATATATATATGTATATATCTATATATATATATATATATATATATATATATAATATATATATATATATATATACATAAAATATATATATTATATAAATATATATATATATATATATATATATATATATATATATATATTATGTATATATTTCTTTTTTTATATAATTGTTTAAAACCGCTCAAAACTAATCATCTTAGATCATAAGGATTATCAACTGAGTATTTGCAACCAATTGAGAATTTCGATAAATGAATACTGATAATAATTACTAACATAACTGACCAGGGAAGTACGTATATTGACGATAATGGATGACATATCTAGAGGGCTTAAAAAAGACAGTTTCAGATAAATGAATATATATATATATATATATATATATATTATATATATATATATATATATATATATATATATATATATATATAAATACATACATACATAAATAGTGCTATTGTTTGTGCGAGTAATTTTAACCGCATGCACTCATAAATTTGCATGGGAAAGCGTATCATTTTGTGAGATGATTCTGCGTAATTTTATTGCGATTCTAATAGAAAAACGCAAAAAAAAGTCCATTCCTCCTGGGTCCATGAAGGTCATGTTCAAATATTTCATGTTACAAAATTAATTTTTTTTTATTTACAGCAATAATCGTTTTATTTAGATGTTACTGAGCAGCAAAAGCGTTTTCCTGTAGACTTTTGCCAGTTGTGTTCGAGGATTTAATGAATTCATTGCGACCCTAGGTTATCTGACAAGTTGGCATACGTCAACGGAAAGGAAACACCCCCCCCCCTCTCCCTCTCTCTCTCTCTCTCTCTCTCTCTCTCTCTCTCTCTCTCTCTCTCTCTCTCCTGTCCCGTCTTAGTGCGAAGTCGTTTTACCCCCCCGCCCCGCAGTGCCAAGAGGCCAAGAATCTGTCTGGTTTTCGCTCTGGGGTAATTTTGCCCATTTGCGGAAGAAGTAATAAACTTTTTGTTTCTTTTCTTTTACCTCCGCCGGGGAAAAAAACGACGCGAAATGTGTCAGAACTGTGGAGTTTTATGTCAAGGGCGCAAAAAAAAAGAAAAAAAAAAAAATCGCGCTTTAGCGTTGATTACCTACCTACTCTTGGGACGTCATTCCTGCATTGGCTAGACTTTGTTGCTCGTTTGTTGCTACTTTCTGTTATGTGTATGTTGTAGATACACACACGCACACACACACACATACGTTGCTGCTTTCACTGTATGTTATGCATATTTAAATCAAAAGCCCTTTTATCCCGTCAGAGTAGGTAGCTCAAACAATGTTCGTCTTTCGATTCTCAATAAAGCTAAAAAAATGTTAGTCTTTCGATTCTCAATAAGTCTTCTAGGATGGGATAGCAAGCCCCATATGCATTCTCCCGCCCCTCCCCCACACAGCTGCATCCTACCACAGTCAACTAACTCTGAGGTACATGATTCACTGCTTTGTCTGATCAGCAGTCGCACACAAAAATTAACTAAACGAGCCTAACGTAATTCACACTAACACAGCGGTTGGGCAATCAGGTTGCATTAGCAAGGTCCGCTGTTCGATGCTCGGCCTGATGCCCACCAGTCGACCCAGCGTCAGCTGGGGCTGAAAGGGCAAGGGGCTAGCAACTTCACCCTCTAGAGAGCTGCTGAGAATCGGGCGGCGCGTTCTTGGTAGCGGCACCCTCATCATTCGTGGATCAATTCCTGGTCTTGTCGGTATTAAAATTTTAAGAAAATATGTAAACTTTTAAGAAAATATATCAACTTTAAAGATATATAAACCTTTACCATAAGATATATAATTTTTTTTACATAATATGAATTTTAAAATATATAAACTTTTAAGATATCTGAATTTTTAATGAAAGACAATCTGTAGAATTATATATAAACTTTTAAAATATAAACTTCTAGGGTATTTTTTAAAGGCATAATATTTCTAGACAAACTTTTAAGACAGTAAACTTTTAATTAATGACATTATGTAATTTTTTAAGATATATGAACTTTTGATACATTACATAAACGTTTAAGATATATAAACTTTTAGGGTCCTGCATAAATGTTTAAGTTATAAACTTTTCGACAAAATATGCAAACTTTCAAGCTAATATATTAATTTTCCAGACAATGCATGAAATTGTTTAAGATATTATACAAAGGGTAGGTCGTATACATTTTGAAATGTTTATTGGCGCAAGTGCAAATTAAACGAATTATTATTATTATTATTATTATTATTATTTATTATTATTATTATTATTATTTATTATTATTATTATTATTATTTATAATCTCCGCAATATATACTGCACAATATAAAACAATCATGTTATTTCCAAGAACTACAGGAGCTGACGTGTTACTTCCAAGGCTGAAATTGTTAAGGTCACAGGAGACCAATTTGGGAGGTTTGGGGACCAGGTTGGCCGGGGGTGGGGAGTTGGGGATTGGAGGGGGGGGGGGAGGGTGTTGGAAACGTCTTAATGAGGGGGGGGGTGGGGACTCGTGGGAACTGAAGTGTAATCGAATGGTTTTGTCCTTTTTTCACACGACCTTGTCACACCTGTGTTAGAAAGGCCCTCTCCTCTCTCTCTCCTCTCTCTCTCTCTCTCTCTCTCTCTCTCTCTGTGTTGTTGATAGGAGTGCGTGCTGAATCATTCTCGAGATAATTTATTGTATTTTTTTTTCTTTCATGAATTTATCTGTTATTTTGTTTGTATTTATGTTTCCTGCTTCCAAGTGATCATATTCGTTTAGTTCTTCTACGATTGTGAATTCATGATTTCCCTTGCAATATATATATATATATATATATATATATAATATATATATATATATATATATATATATATATAAGCGAATACCACGGGAAATGATAATCAGGAATCCAAGCGCTTTCGTCTTTATTCAGACATCGTCAAGGAGCTACTGATAAAGACGAAAAGCGCTTGGATTCCTGACTATCATTTCCCGTGGTATTCGCTTATTTATGAAGTCACGTGGCATCTACTGTGATTTTTTAAGCAATATATATATATATATATATATATATATATATATATACATACATATAAAATATATACTATATATATATATATATATTCATATTTATATATATATATATATACGTATGTGTAAAATGCAATAATCTATTAATCATGATAATTTGAACAATAGTAGGCGTGGCCAAATAAGTTTAAATTCTCGTTGCGTAGAGTGTGCTCTTGTTTTTAAGACTAGTTTGGGATCGTAGTCTTTTATTTTTTTTTCTTTCTTTTACTGGGAATGAGCTTTTTCGATTTGTTAAAAGTAAGATAGCACCGTTTATGCTGACGAAACCATTGATGTCGTTACCGTACTTCAAATTATTCAGACTGAATAACTCTGCCAATCTAAACAAGGATTTAGAGCGCATTAACAAGTGTCGTCACTGAGGCAAGTTTTTCAAATTCTTTTAATATTATTTTTTTTAATTGAATGCTGAATATTTTCTAACCAAATAAATCTGTCCATGTAACGCTTTGCAGCTCCTCTCTGGCTGTCTTCCTCAATTGCCTGAATCTCCTTTTGAGTTATTGATTGCCGCTCGTCTTGCAGATTGGAACTGTTTCAAAGATTTTCTTTTTATACCGTCGTGGTGCAGGGTGGATAATTTTGGCTGCGTTATGGGTTCATATAATCGTTATTCCTTTGAACACACTTATAATCTGGACATGGCACTAAGTAAAATATATTGATTATTTAAATTATGCTCGCTAAAATTCAATAAAACTCTTAAAATGAATTGTAATCCTTCACCGCTCTATGGACATTCTAAATTCGTAGAGCTTTTCCCACTTCAAGAGAAACACTCCATTAACCAGGTCATTATTTGTGCTGGAATCTTACACTCACACCACACACACACACAACACACAAAACGGAGAAACTTCCTTCGCTTGACGTAACTGTCTTCCGTTACGTCGCTCACGAGAATGTGTGCTCATGAACGAGCCGTAATGACGAAGGATAATGAGACGACGTTTATCTGATATCTTGATCGTCGAATCTGGGTCATGAAATGGCGTGGATCGTGTCATTTCAGTAACGGTTTCTACATTTTTGAGATGAAGAGAGATTCTCTCTCTCTCAGGTTAACTAGTTCGAGGCACTTTGTTAAGAGTCAGTGATTTTCAGTCACCTCTCTTGCCATCCTCGTGGAATCATTTGTATTTTTTTTTTTTTTTGCCTCTATCACAGTCCTCCAATTCGACTGGGTGGATTTATAGTGTGGGGTTTCCGGGTTGCATCCTGCTCCTTAGGAGTCCATCACTTTTCTTACTATGTGTGCCGTTTCTAGGATCACACTCTTCTGCATGAGTCCTGGAGCTACTTCAGCCTCTAGTTTTTCCAGTTTCCTTTTCAGGGATCTTGGGATCGTGCCTAGTGCTCCTATGATTATGGGTACGATTTCCACTGGCATATCCCATATCCTTCTTATTTCTATTTTCAGATCTTGATACTTATCCATTTTTTCCCTCTCTTTCTCTTCAACTCTGGTGTCCCATGGTATTGCGACATCAATGAGTGATACTTTCTTCTTGACTTTGTCAATCAACGTCACGTCTGGTCTGTTTGCACGTATCACCCTATCCGTTCTGATACCATAGTCCCAGAGGATCTTTGCCTGATCGTTTTCTATCACTCCTTCAGGTTGGTGCTCGTACCACTTATTACTGCAAGGTAGCTGATGTTTCTTGCACAGGCTCCAGTGGAGAGCTTTTGCCACTGAATCATGCCTCTTTTTGTACTGGTTCTGTGCAAGTGCCGGGTATTCACTTGCTATGTGGTTTATGGTTTCATTTTTCGTATTGCACTTCCTACATATGGGAGAGATGTTATTTCCGTCTATCGTTCTTTGAACATATCTGGTTCTTAGGGCCTGATCTTGTGCCGCTGTTATCATTCCTTCAGTTTCCTTCTTTAGCTCTCCCCTCTGTAGCCATTGCCAAGTTCATTGCTGGCTAGTTCTTTAGTCTGTCTCATGTATTGTCCGTGCATTGGTTTGTTGTGCCAGTCCTCTGTTCTGTCTGTCTTTCTCCTGTCTCTGTATATTTCTGGGTCTTCGTCTACTTTTATTAGTCCTTCTTCCCATGCACTCTTTAGCCACTCGTCTTCACTGGTTTTCAGATATTTGCCCCAGTGCTCTGTTCTCGATGTTGACGGCAGTCCTCTATATCTTAGTAGCCTCCTCTCCCTCCTTCCTTTCGTGTTATGTATAGTCTGTCCGTATTTGCTCTTGGTGTAGTGCTTTGTGTATTGTCATATGTTTCCTGGTTTTCTGATCTATGCTGCGGAGTTCTGCCTTCGTCCATTGCCACTATTCCTGCGCTGTATCTGATTACTGGCACTGCCCATGTGTTTATGGCATTTTATCATATTTCCGGCGTTGAGTTTTGACTTGAGTATCGCCTTGAGTCTCTGCATATATTCTTTCCTGATCGTGTCTTTCATCCCTTGGTGTTTTATATCCCCTCCTTCCATTATTCCCAGGTATTTGCATCCTGTCTCATCTATGTGTTTGATGTTGCTCACATCTTGTAGCTTTATCACTTCAGTTCTCGTTACTTTTGCCGTTTTTGTATGTGGACTAGGGCGCATTTTTCTATTCCAAACTCATCCTGAGTCCCCAGATACAATCCTTACAGTCTGAATTAGGGTATCTATTTCCTTGATGCTCTTACCATACAGCTTGATGTCGTCCATGAACATCAAGATGGTTTATTGATTCTGTTGCCTCTTTTCTTGAGTTGGTACCCGGTTCATCCCAATCTTCTGTAGTACTTTTTGTCATGGGAATCACTGGCTACTACGAAGAGTAGTGGGGACAGTGAGTCGCCCTGGAAGATCACTCTCCTGATATTAACCTCTGCTAGTCTTATTCCAGAGCTTTTAAGTATTGTATTCCAGTTGCGCATTGTATTTTTGAGGAAGCTGGATGGTCCTCTGCCCCATATATTTTCAGGCATTCTATTAGCCATGTGTGTGGTATCATGTCGAAGGCTTTCTTATAGTCTATCCATGCCATGCTTAGGTTGGTTTTCCTTCTCCTACTGTTCTTCATTACCATTTTGTCTATCAGGAGCTGGTCTTTTGTGCCCCTACACTTCCTTCTGCAGCCTTTCTGTTGGTGGGGGTGGGGGATGGTGTTTGTCTCCTCTAGTAGTTTGTATAGCCTTTCACTGATGATACCTGTTAGTAACTTCCTCATTATTGGTAGGCATGTGATAAGGCCTGTAGTTACTGGCTATATTTCCCTTACTCTTGTCTTTTTGTACTAAGGATGTTCTTCCTGTGGTCATCCATTTGGGTGCTTGGTGATTTGAGATTATTATAATTTTATTATTATCATTATTATTATTAGCGTATTTTTTGCCTTAATTATTTAGATTCCTTGTGTTCCTTATTTCAAAAGCATCGTTGCAGTACATAGGTTTTTACGAATTCACAGTTTATTGAAATTGTGTTTTCGCTTCGACCGAATCTCTCTCTCTCTCTCTCTCTCTCTCTCTCTCTCTCTCTCTCCTATCTATATCTATATATATATATATATATATATATATATATATATATGTATTTATATTGAGTTCTGAAGTTATAAAAACGTTGCGCAATAGTAATGAATGTGAATTTAACAGTTGAAGAATCATTTCTAAAAGGAACGTCGATTGTAGAATTAAAAATCTTTACTTGAGGAGTTTCACCACCAGTGATTAAGTAGAAATTAAAATGAATCGCTAGTAAGAAAAATATGAATGAGGCGTATTTGTTAATAAACTCAAAATAAGTCAAGGTCAATAGGGCAAGACATAGGTTGACAAGACACATAAAAATTGGGATTAAATAAAATAAGTTATAAGGGGAAGTATATAAAACTACTGACAGATTCATTTGATATAAAAAAAAGAAGAAATTGATATGAATAAGAAGAGCTCACATAAAGAATGAAACCGATTAACTGATATTATCTCCCAGATTACTTTGGGCTGAGAGAGGAAATCTTCGTCTTAATGGCTTTTAGGGACTTCCTCTGAATTTCCCTTGAGCCCAAATTCCTCCTCTCCTCCTCTCTGCCTCTCTTCTCTCCATCCGCCGTCATCCTCTCCTCTCCTCTCTGTCCTCTCTCTCTCTCTTCTCCTTCTCTCTCTCTCTCTCTCTCATAAGGTACTAATTGGTTCCTCCTGCAGTTAGCCTTGAGCATAACAATCTCTCTTTTCTCCTCGGTCTCTCTCGTCTCTCTTCTCCGCAGTAAAGGGTAACTCAAATGTTTCTCCATGCTTTAGCCCTTGAGCAAAAAAACTCTCTCTCTCTCCTCTCTCTCTCTCTCTCCTCCTCTCTCTCTCTCTCCTCTCTCTCTCTCAGCAAGGGCCACTTAATGTCACTCTGATGTTATTATCCCGCATGACCTCAGACGAAGGTCATGGCATCTCATCTTGGGCAACCATTCTTTGACCCACTTACCCGATAACATCGTCTTTCCCCCCCTTGTTTTGTGGGATTCCGGAGAGAGAGAGAGAGAGAGAGAGAGAGAGAGAGAGAGAGAGAGAGAGAGAGAGAGAAATCATTGTTATGATTTGTGTTACTTCAGTAGGTATCCGGAACTGTATATCAAAGTTTAATGCGTCTGTTATATATATATATATATATATATATATATATATATATATATATATATAATATATATATATATATATAATATAATATATATATATATATATATATATATTATATATATATATATATATATATATACTATATAATTATCAGTATAGTGATATGATAATTCCAAGACTGTAGCAGACAACTTAATAGACAATCCCATGGAGGAGGGGGAGAGGTGTTGATAGTGCCGTCAATGCATCTTATGTGGTGCACTGTAGGCATTACTTAAGATTCTTTGCTGCGTCCCTTCGGCCCACAGCTGCAGCCCCCTTTTATTCCTTTTACTGTACATCCATTCATATTTTCTTTCTTCCATCTTACTTTCCAACCTCTCTAACAACTGGTTCATAGTGCAACTGCGCGATTTTCCTCATGGTTTACCTTTCAAACCTTCTTACTCTCGGTTTCCTTTTTAGCAGTGAATGACCTTCATGGGTTCCCCCGTTTGGCCATGTTCCTTTGACCTAAATTCTGTACTCTTTTCTATATTCTGTTTTACAGAAAATAATAATAGTATCATTTATTAATTGCGCTCGGTGTTTGTTATATCTCTACGGACTTTACACATAGGTTTTTGTGTTGCTATTTATTGTTATTATTATTAGCCACTAAATTGATGAAGAAATCCACAGTATTGGAAGTATAAATAAATATTAAAGATATACTTAAGACGACGACTTTCAAGAACCTGCTCGATTCTCCTTCTCAATCTTTTCACTTTTACCATTGGGTATTTCTTTCCCAGTTATTATTATTATTATTATTATTATTATTATTATTATTATTATTATTATTATTATTATTATTATTATTATTATTATCATGAGGTCAAGCAATGCCTATTTATGACTTGCGACAAAATCTAATAACAGTACAGACTTATCAAAAAAGAATACGCGTTCATAAACAATAAATTTCGGGAAAACAAAAATAATGGTGTCGTAAAGCCGGTTTTAAAAATTACCATCAACAATTGCGTTTTTGTAATCCGTCGACTTGGCTCGTTCTTCTAATTAAAAAGTTACTGACCCCGTAACGGGTCAGTGCTGTCACTGCACCTCGCATGGTTCACTGCAGGCATTGCTAGAGGGTGTTTGCAGCGTCCCTTTGGCCCATATTTGTATCATCATTCTAGCCTTTTACTGTGCCATTAGTCCTTTTTCCTTTCTTCAGTTTGCTGTCCAACACCTCTAACTGTACCCCCTAGAGTAACTGTGGGGTTTTCCCCAATTTCCACGTTAGGTCCCTGTGCTTGATCATTTTTGGGATTTCTGTATTGCTGTCCAACCTCTCCAACTCCCTCTCTCCACTGTCTCAAGTTCGCAAACAGGCCGGAAGTGCCCTAGTGCTGGGCTTGACAACCTAAATTTCATACATCAAATATTGGCTCTTGATTTTTAAATTGCACCAACTCGTTTCTCGTAGATTCGAAAAGAAGTTTCCGACTCGAGGTCTAAGTTAGCCCAATCCTGATTATCGTAAACAAAACACAAACTATTAAGCCAATCAGGTGTTTGACATTTTCTTTCCTTCTTTTTTGTGGGCAGTTTCCATTATAGCTGAATATTTTAAGGAAAAATTTGTATACCTACTATTATTTTGCTAAGATTTTCCTGTGTGGTTGGTTTATTGAGGAAAATTTAATATGTTCTCATTTTTTATTTATATAAATATCTTACAGAGTTATAAATAAGACGTAATGGAAATGTAAGTGATGTAACATAGATATTCACTTAGATATGATCATGGAAAATCGTAATACAAAATAGATAATTTTATAAATATCTTACAGAGATATAATGAAAAATGAATATATACTATAAGAATTAATAATGGAAAATGTAAGTTATGTAAACATAGATAGTTCGCTAGATATGATAATGGAAATCCTTAATTACAAATAGGAAAAATCTGTGCAACCTAAAGATGATTAATGAAAAAGTAACCTTGAAAATTCACTAATATGTTATAATGGAATTATCTTAAAAGTAATAAAATAACTTATCTCACAAAGGATATAATGAATAATTAAGGTTACAAATAAATAATGAAAAATTAATATATACCTAACTAAGATATAATGGAAATGTAAGTTATGTAACATAGATATTCGCTTAGATATGATAATGGAAATCCTTAATACAAAATAGATATTGCACTAAGATGATGTAATGAAAAAGTAAACATGAATATTCACTAATATGTTATGATGGAATATCTTAAGTAATATGAAATATCTTAAGTAATAATTATAATTAAAAATCTCAAGTAACATAAAATAAATGCCCAACAATGATATTACAATGAAAAATCTTGAATAACAGAAAATAAATACCCCACTAAGATATGATAATGAACGATCTTAAGTAAAGCGAAATAAATATCTCACAAATATATTACAATGAAAATGAAAAGAATAAGTAAAATAGATATTAACTAATATATTATAATGAAAAATGATAGTTATAAAAAAACAATTCCTCACAAAGACAATGAAAAATGTAAGTTAAACAAAATAAATATCCACTTAAGATATAATGAAAAATGAAAGTTGTGCAACATAAATATTCACTAAGATATAACAATGAAAAATGTACGTCATGCAAAATAAATATTCACTAAGGTATACCAATGAAAAATGTAAGTTATGCAAAATAAATCCATCGCAAAGATATAATGAAAAATGTAAGTTATACAAGATAAATATAAAATAAATCCCTCCCTAAGAGATTTTCATGAAAAAACCCAAGCTATACAAAATCCTACTGATTGTTACTGTGATCAGTTTCATTATATATATAATTATTTAAGACGATACTGAACGAATGTAGAATTTACAGACCAACCGGCTAATTTAGACAATGCCATTGTTACCATCTGCCAAGCAAATGCCCTGACCACCACCTTTGCGCCACCCACTGTGATAACTTCATCTCCCGTCGTAATTGTTTCAGTGGCTAATTACGTAGTTCCCGGCCGTAATCTCGGGATGACAAACGGGTAATTTTCCTTCGCTTGTTGCGGTGCATCTCGTACCCGTGTAATACCACCAATGCCCCAACTCCATCATGCCCACCTACCCACCTTTGTAATTACGCATAGGCAGATACGTAAGTAATGTTTAACCAGCGAGATATATTATATATGTGTGTGTGCGTGTGTCTGTGTGTGTGCATGTGTGTTTGTGTGTGTCTTATACGCTAATACAACAGTCTAATATGAAGATAAAAGGTAACACTTCACCTGGCCCTATTTTACCAGTGAACAGAAGCACACAAGAAAGTGCTGGAAATATATGGTTGCAACGTTCAAATAGTGTTTTATCTTCATATATATGTGTGCACATATATGTACATATATACACATATTTATATATCTATATAGCCCTTTGCTCCTTTTATTTACTTTTTTTATTCTGCTGTCTTTTATTCTTTATTCCATTTTTCCTGCCCGTGGTGGAACATTGTCCGTTGTGTCGCATTGAACTTTAAAATTCCCATTTCAAACGCCTCCTGATTTTAGGGAATAATGGAGTGTGTAGTCGTTTAAATGTCGCTATTTTCGCGTATTAAGTAAAGTCAGAATGATTTTTTAATACATATTTTTTACGGAGAGAGAGAGAGAGAGAGAGAGAAATCTGAAAGAAGACGCTGGACTATATGGGTACATTCTGTTGATAGCGCGTTCTTTTAGTGTCTTGGTAAACTGGACACATGGGTGCTTTCTGTTCATGCCGGTGCGTTCTTTTAGTGTCGTGGTGAGCAGGTACAATATGGGTGCGTTCTGTTGGTGATAACGAGTTCATTTAGTATCTTGGTAAGCTGGAGTGTTACTGGACAATACGTATGCGTTCTGTTGATGAAAGCGAGCTCTTGTGGACGAATCTCGCTAAACTGGACAATACACTTGCATTCTGTTGGTGAGAGCGCCTTCTTTTAGTGCCTCGCTAAGCTTTGCTAGACAATTCGGGTGCGTTCTGTTGATGCGAGCGCATTCCTGTAATGTCTCGGTAATGGATCATTTCCGCCAGCTAATATACGACGCGGAATTACACTGACCCTCCGTCCTATAAATCAGAACTAATTAAGGGTCTTTATCTAAACCTTGTGGATCTCGGGGATGTAAAAATACTCGCGATAAGCCATCTTCTTTGCCACCCCAATCTTCGTTGGTTGTTTTTCTTCAAGGGAAGGAAAAAATTAGGAGAGATTAAAATACAGAACCACTATCTTTTTTTTTTTTTCTTTATTCGTCGGACTGACCTCTGACCTCGCTTTGTTCTGTCAGGTAGTTCAGGTAATGTCTTTTGTTGCCCCGTTTCATTTAATCTATTCATTTGTGCAGTTAATTTTTTTGTCGCCTTTTTTATTGGTTAGGGTTTTAAATCTTAATTTTTTTTACCGAGAAAGAATGAGGGGTTAATTATGCTTTGTGTTTATTGGAGGGGCAGTTGATGATTATAATTTTATTTTAGAGTGTATTTTGGCTAACGAAGGACAGTTAGGCAAACATTGCCATTAATTATATTTATTTTATAATATAATTTTTAATGCAAACATTTTTATTACCAACGGTACCTTCCTCTGTTATTATTATTATTATTAATATTATTATTATTATTATTATTATTATTATTATTATTATTATTTTATTATTATTATTATTATTGTTGTTGCTGCTGTTGTTGCTGTTGTTGCAACTTTAGTTTACTAAAGCTCATTTAAACGTTTAATTAGTATAAAGTGATATATTACAAAGGCGACTATCCAATTTCTAAAGTACCATTCAATGATTTTGACTTAAATTTTATCAATTCTACGTACACAATGTACTTTTACTTTATATCAATCAATTGAAGAAGAAGGCTTGATTTTTGGAGTTGGTTGAAAATATCGTGGATAAACAAGAATAATTGATGGTTAGCGAGTCTACCAAAAATATTAGAAGTAAGCAAAGAACTTACGGATTATGTGAGACAAAAATAATGGGATTTGGAACTCTCTCAAGCGTTATATAAGCAAAGACAAGGATGGAAAACTATTACAAACTAAATTGAGGAAAATTAACAGAGGCGTAGTCACAGATAAGATAAAAGTACCACTAACCACCTTGGTAGTGCTCAGTGCATGGCGTACTGTAGACACTCCTAAAGGTTGTTTGCGGCATCTCTTCGGCCCATAGCGGCACCCACTTTTTATCCCTTTACTTTACCTCCATTCCCTCTTCCTTTCTTCAGTCTTGCTGTTTAGCCTCTTTTGAACACGATTTCTTAGTGTAACTGTGAGGTTTATGCTAATTCCACCATTAGATCAGTAATGCATTTCTTTTATGATCTCTTTATCGTGCTGTCCAGCCACTCCAACTTCCTCTTTTCACTCTCTTGGGCTCTGAATGACCGAATGCCCAATAGTGCTTGGCATGACTGTCTAAATTTCATGAGCCCACAAACACCCTTTGGGGGCGGGGGGCGTAGTGCCGTCAATGCAGCTCATGCATTATACTGCAAGCATTACCGAAAGTTCTTTGCAGCGTCCCCTTCGGCTCGTAGCTGCAACCCCTTACATTCCTTTTACTGTACCTCCTTTCCTATTCTCTTCTTCCATTTCCTCAACCCTTTCATAACAATTGATTCATCGTGCAACTGCGAAGTCTTCCTTGACTACCCATTTCGAACCTTCTTACTCTCAGTTTTAGTTTCAGCGCTGAATGACCTCATAGGTCCCAGCGCTTGGCCTTTGGCCTAAATTCTGTATTCTGTTCTGTTCCCTACAAAGCCACGAAGGAATGCTTGATAACCAGCAAGCAGTCACGACAGGGGAAGGGAACCAATGGGCCATTTGGGAAGATGGAAAACGCCCCTCGTATCAGGGTCCAATGGCTTGTTGGAAGTCTAATGAGAGACTCCGTATCTGTATACGTCTGTCAAGTTGCCCGTCCGCCTGTCTGCGAAAATGCATTACAAATATTAAGAAATTGTTTGGAATGGGGAGTTTACTCTCTCTCTCTCTCTCTCTCTCTTTCTCTCTCTCTCTCTCTCTCTCTCCTCTCTCTCTCTCTCTCTCTCCGGGGAAGCGTTTATTTTGGTACTCGTCAGGGGACGGAAATTCGCCTTTTGACATGATTAAGAATGAAAAATTCTCTCTCTCTCTCTCTCTCTCTCTCTCTCTCTCTCTCTCTCTCTCTCTCTCCAAACGGAGCCGTGCCCTGACCCTTACGATAACCCGACGGGCACGCCTTTCGAGACCCCTTCGTGATACCCGAGTATTTGCCCGGTGGTTTATGCATTGGCATGATCATGCAAATATTTTCTTTCCTCGCTCTCTTGATTTCTGATCTTCAGGGCGAGAGGAGGAGGAGGAGGAGGAGGAGGAGGAGGAGGAGGAGGAGAGGAGAAATTGAGAGAAAAAGAGAAGAAAGGGGGGTGGGGGAAACGGTCAGTCAGTCGTCGATGATGTGAGAAAAATGTATTATTTGAAAGGTGGAAAATGAAAATGTATTTTGGGATGATGAAAATGTATTTTGAAATTAGGAGGAGTATTTTGAAATAAAGAAATTATATTTTGAAATGAGGAAAATGTATTTAATAGGGATGTCTATTTTTTGAAATTAGGAAAACGTATTTTGAAAGGAAAATGTACTTTTGAATTAAGGAAAACTTATTTTGAAAGAAGGAAAATGTACTTAGAATTGAGGACAACTTATTTTGAAAGAAGGAAAATGTGCTTTGAATTGAGGAAAATGTATTTTTTGAAAGGAGGAAAATGTACTTGTGAATGAATATTATATTTTGAAAGGAGGAAAATGTATTTTGAAACATATACATTGGCAAGTGAAACTATACTGAAATAAGGAATACACAAGAATTTAAGTCACCATCAAATGACGATTCACTATCTGAAGTTTAGACGTGAAAGTGAAAAGAGACGAGAGAAAAACGTGCACTGGATAGTGTTCTCATTATACCAAAATGCAGGTTGTACAGAAATATGCGAGTCAAAAAGAGGAGCATCTACGATAAAAATTGTACTGTGGTATCGACATCAAAGTGTATATAGTCTATTATATTATATTATATATAGATATATATACATATATTATATAATAAATATATTATTATATATTTATTAATATATATATTATATATCTTATGGTTATATATATGTAAATAAATTCTTCTGTTAAAACAGGATACACCTCAAGTTAATAAAAGGCCCAATTAATTCACCTGGTTTCTTCAAAGCTAAGGACTGATATTTCGGTGAACTGACTTCCATTTCCCCCTTATCAAGTAGTGTTTTAATGGGCCTTTTATACTTGAATATAATATTATATATATAATAGTATATATTATATTATAATATAATTATATATTATAATTATATAATATATATATAATTATAATAATATTATATATATATGCTTTTTTTAAAAAAATCACAGTAGATGCACGTTGACTTTCAATAAAATAATGTCGAATACCACGGGAAATGACAGTCAGAAATCCAAGCGCTTTCGTCTTTATTAGACATCGTCAAGGAGCTACTAAAGTACAATCGGAGAGGAAGGCCTCAGGTACAAACAAGATCAGGAATACCAGATGGTTAATTATCAAAAGGGTAAAAATTAAAAGGGATAATCCAGGATTATCGGATATCACACGGTCACAAACTTAAACAGATTCTGACCCTAACCGAAATTTACAAAGTATCTTTACAGTCCAAAAACATGTAAAAACTGAATATATTAATTTTGTTGCTTATATTTATCTACAACTTTTTTCATTATGAAAGCATCAAGTTTAAATAAACCAAGACTTAAATTAGAACATTTCTATTATTTGACTTGATAAAACAAGATTCAATGATATTCCTTTTAACTGTGTCATTACATGGACTAAGGCTCTTGCTTGACTCCAGTTAATAGGATGGTCTAAATCTCTCATATGTACAAATAATGCATTCGATATTTGCCAGTTCTCACGAAATATTGATGTTGCTTAAGACGCTGTGAAAGAGATTTGCCAGTCTGTCCGTAATAGATTTTATCACACTTTTTGCAAGGAATTTGATATTGCATTGAAACTTAAATACCCAAGGACTTTTGTAGATGTGGCATGGAAAAGAGCTAGAAAAACATTTTATTCAACTAATGACAAACTTGAATTTAGGTAAGCATAACATTCTAAAATTACGTATGATGAAAGGTTTTTAGATATTCCTAGAATTTTAAAGCTTTTAACATAAATGTTGTTTTCAGTAATATTAATGCAAGAGTTTAGTAATCAAAATTCTCCTAAAGATCTTCCAGGCTGCATATATGAAATTCCTTGCAAAAAGTGTGATAAAAAATCTATTACGGACAGACTGGCAAATCTCTTTCACAGCGTCTTAAGCAACATCAATATTCTGTGAGAACTGGGCAAATATCGAATGCATTATTTGTACATATGAGAGATTTAGACCATCCTATTAACTGGAGTCAAGCAAGAGCCTTATCCCATGTAATGACACAGTTAAAAGGAATATCATTGAATCTTGTTTTTATCAAGTCAAATAATAGAAATGTTCTAAATTAAGTCTTGGTTTATTTAAACTTGATGCTTTCATAATGAAAAAAAGTTGTAGATAAATATAAGCAACAAAATTAATATATTCAGTTTTTACATGTTTTGGACTGTAAAGATACTTTGTAATTTCGGTTAGGGTCAGAATCCGTTTAAGTTTGTGACCGTGTGATATCCGATAATCCTGGATTATCCCTTTTAATTTTTACCCTTTTGATAATTAACCATCTGGTATTCCTGATCTTGTTTGTACCCGAGGCCTTCCTCTCCGATTGTACTTTAGTAGCTCCTTGACGATGTCTTAATAAAGACGAAAGCGCTTGGATTTCTGACTGTCATTTCCCGTGGTATTCGCTTATATATATATATATATATATATATATATATATATATATATATATATATATATATATATATATATATATATATATTTATATATATATATTATATATTATATATATATATATATGTATATATGTATATATAATAATATATATATATATATATATTATATATATATATATATATGCAGAAGCCAGGTACTATGTCGTACCTCTAAGTAAATGGGGATACAATCCACAATGAAGTAAAATCCTCTTGAGATTAAAATTTATATACTTTATTTCAGGATTAAAGCTTTCGACCATCAACTGTGGTCTTGTGAACAAGACCACAGTTGATGGTCGAAAGCTTTAATCCTTAAAGTATATATATTTTAAAGTGGATTGTATCCCCATAATATATATATATATATATATATATATAGTATATATATATATATATATATATATATATATATATATATATATATATATGTATATATTACATATATATATATATATATATATATATATATATATATATATATATATATATATATATATATATAATTTTTCATTTATTTACATATTTAATTATTACTCATAATAGAATATTAAGAAAATTATCCAACGATAAATTGCACTAATTGTGAAAGTTTCATCCTAACGATAACAAACAATTAATCATTGACTCAAATGGTCTCACGGTACGGCCAATTTCTCTCTCTCTCTCTCTCTCTCTCTCTCTCTCTCTCTCTCTCTCTCTCTCTCCCAAGACAAATGATTCCAGATTCTAAGCTGACGCGCTGGACTGTTGTTGTAAGCCCAACACAGCAACAACAAAAATACTAAATATCCGTTCGAATTTCTCTTGATAACGAGTTTGTATTCTGTTTGTTTAACAAAGAAATAAAATAGCCTTTAATCCACATTTACGTACTGAATGTAAATTAGATATTTGTTCGGGTATTTCGCGGTCTCTTCAAGTTTAATAACACTGTAAAAGTCACTTTGGCGCCGTAGATGAGATTTAAGGCATGGAATGAACTAAAGGCTGAGTTTTCTTTAGATAATCCTGCAAGATTTTATGAATAAATCTCACGAAATTTATTATACGGTTTTTTTTCGGTGCTGCTTTTTGCAAAGTCGTCGTTTGTTTCCTGTCTTCATTTCCAATATGAATATGAATCAACTAATGTAACCTGTGAGTTGTCATTTTGGGAAATTTATAGCCGTGTTTTAGAATAATTTTGTCGAATTTCTTTTGAATTATGATAGCTATCTAAGTATTTCCCTTAGCCTTCTCTTGCTAATTAGCACCTTAGTTTTCCTTGGAAGCTTGAATTTCAAGTGTTCGTCTTTTGAATAATAATAATAATAATAATAATGATAATAATAATAATAATAATAATAATAATAAAATAATAATAATAATAATAATAATAATAATAATAATAATAATAATAATAATAATAATAATAATATAATAATAATAATTTTAAGTAATGAATACCGTATTCTTTGGATGCTTGAATTTCAAGTCAATGGCCCCTGTGATGGGCTTGTTCCATCTGAATAATGCTCATCTTCGGAATAATAATAATAATAATAATAATAATAATATAATAATAATAATAATAATAATAATAATAATAATGGGAAGTGTAGGGGCACAAAAGACCAGTCCTGATAGACAAAATGGTAATGAAGAACAGTAGGAGAAGGAAAACCAACCTAAGCATGGCATGGATAGACTATAAGAAAACCTTCGACATGATACCACACACATGGCTAATAGAATGCCTGAAAATATATGGGGCAGAGGAAAACACCATCAGCTTCCTCTAAAATACAATGCGCAACTGGAATACAATACTTACAAGCTCTGGAATAAGACTGGCAGAGGTTAATATCGGAGGAGAGATCTTCAGGGCGATTCCACTGTCCCCCTCCTACTCGTTCGTAGCCATGATCCTATGAAAAAAGTACTGCAGAAGATGGATGCCGGGTACCAACTCAGAAAAGTGGCAACAGAATCAGCCATCTGATGTTCATGGACGACATCAAGCTGTATGGTAAGAGCATCAAGGAAATAAAGATTACCCTAATCCAGACTGTAAGGATTGTATCTGGGGACATCAGGATGGAGTTTGGAATAGAAAAATGCGCCCTAGTCAACATACAAAAAGGCAAAGTAACGAGAACTGAAGGGATAAAGCTACCAAATGGCAGCAACATCAAACACATAGATGAGACTGGATACAAATACCTGGGAATAATGGGGGGAGGGGATATAAAACACCAAGAGATTAAGGACACGATCAGAAAAGAATATATGCAGAGACTCAAGGCGATACTCAAGTCAAAACTCAACGTCCGAAATATGATAAAAGCCATAAAACACATGGGCAGTGCCGGTAATCAGATACAGCGCAGGAATAGTGAATGGACGAAGGCAGAACTCCGCAGCATAGATCAGGAAAACCAGGAAACATATGACAATACACAAAGCATCTACACCCAAGAGCAAATACGGAAAAGGACTATACATAACGCGAAAGGAAGGAGGGAGAGGACTACTAAGTATAGAGGACTGCGTCAACATGAGAACAGAGCACTGGGCAATATCTGAAAACCAGTGAAGACGAGTGGCTAAAGAGTGCAAGGGAAGAAAGACTAATAAAAGAAGACGAAGACCAGAAACAAATACAGAGACAGGGGAATGACAGACAGAACAGAGGACTGGCACAACAAACCAATGCACAGACAATACATGAGACAGACTAAAGAACTAGCCAGCGATAAAACATGGCAATGGCTACAGAGGGGAGAGCTAAAGAAGGAAACTGAAGGAATGATAACAGCGGCACAAGATCAGGCCCTAAGAAACCAGATAGTTCAAAGAACGATAGACGGAAATAACATCTCTCCCATATGTAGGAATTACAATACGAAAAATGAAACCATAAACCACATAGCAAGTGAATGCCCGGCACTTGCACAGAACCAGTACAAAAAAGAGGCATGATTCAGTGGCAAAAGCCCTCCACTGGAGCCTGTGCAAGAAACATCAGCTACCTTGCAGTAATAAGTGGTACGAGCACCAACCTGAGGGAGTGATAGAAAACGATCAGGCAAAGATCCTCTGGGACTATGGTATCAGAACGGATAGGGTGATACGTGCAAATAGACCAGACGTGACGTTGATTGACAAAGTCAAGAAGAAAGTATCACTCATGATGTCGCAATACCATGGGAGCACCAGAGTTGAAGAGAAAGAGAGGGGAAAAATTGATAAGTATCAAGATCTGAAAATAGAAATAAGAAGGATATGGGATATGCCAGTAAAAAATTGTACCCATTATCAATAGGAGCACTAGGCACGATCCCAAGATCCCTGAAAAGGAATCTAGAAAAACTAGACGCTGAAGTAGCTCCAGGACTCATGCAGAAGAGTGTGATCCTAGAAACGGCGCACATAGTAAAGAAAAGTGATGGGACTCCTAAGGAGGCAGGATGCAATCCGGAACCTCACACTATAAATACCACCCTGTCAATTGGAGGACTGTGATAGAGCACAAAAAAAACAAGAAGAAAAAATAATAATAATAATTAGCTTTATTGTAATCAAGTACCTTAAAAAATTGCAAAAAAACGGCATAAGGGAAAGGCAAAAAAATAATAATATTGATAATAATTATAATAATAATAATAATAAAATTATATGATCAAATACCTAAATAATTTTAAAAAAACAGCATAAGGAAAACGCAAAACAATTAATAATAATAATAATAATAATAATAATAATAATAAATAATAATAATAATAATAATAATAAAACTTCAAGATCGCCTGAACTCAGACCACGAGAGTAGGTAGACTCCTTCAAACTAAATTTATTGTTGGCGTATAATCGTTATCAGCTCGCCGGTTTGTTTCTGTGAAGGCCGCTAGTCTACCGTTCCATTTGAGAATGACAGAAAAAAAAAAAAGTTTTTAAGCTTCGGTCGACGGTTACCAAAGTATAAAACGTGCCTGAGGGATGTAAAGGGTTTTTAAAACACTATAACAAAATGTTTTAGGTTTCCGGTTTCTCGGTGTACAAGATGTAATATATATATATATTATATATATATATATATATATATATATATATCTATATAATATATAAATTATATGTGTAAATATATAATATATAATATATATATATATATATATATATATATATATATATATATTATTAGAGAGAGAGAGAGATGAGAGAGAGATAAGAGAGAGAGAGTGAGAGAGAGAGAGAGAGAGAGAGAGAGAGAGAGAGTGTGTGGTGTTTGATTTAATTGCATAAGCCAAGGCGAGTTATCATGTACAGCACAATTAAGTTATTTAAGTTAGCGTCATATGATAGGCCTACGCATTAGGTCTATTTTCAAATTTCCAATTTTTCGTTAGTATTCAAAACTGCAAGTTAATATCTTGTCCATTCCTCCAGTTTTATTGCATTAATCTAACCTCTGCCATTGCGACGCTAATTTTTCTTAAAAAAAGGATAATGAAGTTGTTTACTCAGTTGATGATCGACCGAATGATTTAGTGATTTAGTTTGGAATGTATCATTTTGTGCCCCCGGGGGAATTCCCACGGGAGGTCTTCTGCCATTCTCAGTTGATATAATTGGCCGTCTCGAATATCTTCTTTGATTCGTTGATCGCCCCGAGGGGAGGAGGGAGGGTGGAGGGGGGGGGGGGGGTGGGGGGGGGGGAACGAGATGCTGCCGTGGGCACAGTCGTTGGACGCTTACCTTTCCTCCTTCACCTCCTACTCCTTTTTTTCCCTTCTTCTTCTTCTTCCTCTTGCTCTCTACTCTTCTTCTTCCTCCTCCTCTTGTTGTTGTTGTTGTTGTTCTTCTTCTTCTTCTTCTTCTTCTTCCTCCTCTTCTTCTCCTCTTCCCATTCTCTTCCCATAATCGTCCGTTCTGGATCATTAAGCTTAAAAACTCCTCCCAATTATCCATTATGTTGACCCTGTTGTCTCTATTATCAAGGTGAGGCTATGATAAGCGACTTGCAAGGTGGGGTGTGGATGCGTATGTTTGTCGGGAGGTTTATTTTTTTCTTATGCTGTTTGCCGTTTCTGTAAGCAACTTATACATTTCTAGAATCTATTCGTAAATTTGTATACCAGGTACGTATGGAATTAAAAAGAAAAAAAAAAACTCAACTTCTCGAAATCTTAAAACTTTTTTGGATACGCTGTCTCTGCAAAGCTTGAGATCCAAATGGAGAACCAAATGAAGAAATTCTGACGTCCGTAGCGGGTTTCGAACCCGCATTTGGAGTATAGGAACGAGGTCGCTTTAACCCACGTAAATTCCTGTAGCTTGTTTTGTGGAAACTCACATGCTGTATTTTGTTATAAATTCTTGCATTCCTTTTGTTATTTTTAGTAAATTAACTCTTTATTTTTGTCTCTGCGAATCATTCACTTCTTTTCAACGTCAGGGTCATCTGTTTTAAATCTTATCTCATCGGTTTATTGTGAAGCCTTCGCAGGGCAGAAAAAAAGACTGCTATTTTAGTTACGCCATCACCATTATTTTCTTTCTCGTGCTGCCTCGTCCTTTGTCCTCCGTTGCTGATGTCACTCGGATCATGAACGTCTCTCAGCCTCCGTCAAATGTTGCGCAATGGCAGGTTGATTCCGTTCAATTATGGTTCTTTGTGACGCCAGAGAAAATACCAAAGGAAGCTTTGATGGGACGGGCGTGATTGGCTGATGGTCATTTGTTTGTGAAGAGAATGATAGGGGAGAAAGGATGTGGGGGAGAAGGCTAAGAGAGAGAGTATAGAGGGAGGAGGATAAGAAAAGTTTGGAGGATGATAGGAGAAAGGATAAAATGGATACGAAACAGTAATAGATTTGGTTGTGATTTTGCTAAAGACAAACAGGTGTTAATTTACCCGTAATCAGCGTAGGGGGAATATTCAGTACTTTGTTAGCACACCTGAATGGGATAGTGATCATATGAATCTCTCTATGAAAGTGGTTTTGTGTTTTTTGGGGCGGTTTTTATGCATACATTAACGATTTTTCGTGGTGGCTGATTATCAGTATTCCAGGTCAATTTACTTTGAATTTACTTAGCATGAAAATTACTCTTAAATTTACGTGGCTCGTTCGTTAGAAAGGAACATCTGAATCAAGATAAACTTGGAGTATACAGATGTTTTATACTAAAAGATTTTTTATGAACTCGATGTTTTTGCAGGACACGGGCCCACGAAAAACAAATTTAATGATAAGAAACTGCAGTCTTAATTATTTCCCTATTAAAAAAATACGTGTTATTAGGAAACCTTTTTCATAGCGTAAGCGAAGACATTATTATTATTATTATTATTATTATTATTATTATTATTATTATTATTATTATTAGGTTCCCAAGTCGTAGTAGTAACTATGGTTATCGTGTTTTCTTTAAAACAATTATTTTATCTGAATGTTGGTTTTAATACTACACTTCACTGGACTCATATTTTTACCAAAACCCTATATATCGTTACAAAGTTTTGGATACTTATAAAATTATATTGCTACTTTTGCAAAGACAAATAGTTGCTTCTTTATAATAAAAATCATTCCTAATTCTATCTATATTTCCATTACAGATGTTTGTCCATTCGAACAGGAAAAAGTCATTCGTATCTCTAAACTGTTTAATATTAAATCTTCACTACTGATTCAATTCTAAATTCTTACATTGTAAAATTAGATTCTTTATTAATATGGTTTATAAGTTATAAAAAGTATCAAATTATCACATGTATTTAATCAGTTTTGTTCATCAAAATTGCCTCGCAAAATCTGTCAGTCTAAATTCGAAACTGTTTTTAAAAATATTCAAATAAGTTTCCATCAACAGCCTAAGGCTACAGTAGAAGATCTATTTCGTAGGATATGGCTGTTTTATAAGAGAGATTTACCTCAGTCTTGATTACAGTCATTTATCTATGTTATTCATTTCACAGGCAAGACCTTTTTTTTCTCTCCAGGGATAACTAATTGCTCTATTGTATTAATAAGTGGCGTGTAATTTGTGACCTGTGGCTATGACTGAGTAAGTTTGTGATGTGTTTAAGTGGTGGTTTTAAGTTTGGGGGGTTTACTTGGCCTGTTTTTATTTCATATTTTTTTTTATTGAAGTCCCTTCTATAGGATGCTACTTGAGAAACTTCGGATTTTGTTTAGTTTCGTTCTGGGTTTTGTTATGCCCTTTTTGTATGTTTGTCAAGTTTGTGTTGAAGTTTCATTCTATAGGATGCTGTCGATAAACTTCAGATTATGTTACATTTTGCTCTGCCCTTTGTTGTAATTTTTTTTTTCTATTTTGTATTAAAGTTCCCTTCTTGAGGATGCTGGTTGGTAACCTTCAAATTGTTACATTTTGCTCTAGGTTTTTTCATGCCCTTTTTATAATTTTGTCAAATTTCTCTCAAAATTGTTTTTTGTAAGGTGAATTTTGGGGGTTTTCGAATTTTATTTTGTAAATTGTATTTTATCCTGTTGATTTCTATAGGATCCATGTTATTGAAATTACGATATTGTTATTTTATGAATTTTGTCATCATCTCTTTTTATTTTGCTTGTTTGTGAAGTTTGTCTTAAGGTTCCCTTTTTTGGGATTGTGGTTGGTTAATTTAAATTCTGCTACAAGCTCTAAAGTTAACTTGCACGTATTTCTTATTTTTACCTTGACTGAGTCTTTGACTTTTTTTTAATGGGTAGAAGAGGAACTTTAGTAAGAGAAAAAGAAAATATTTGTAGGAAAATTGTGAAAACTGATAATAAAATTTAAGCTGTCAAGTCTGGCACTGGGGCACTTTCAACCTTTCAGTGCTCAAGACAGTGAAAAGGTGAGTTGGAGCGGTTGGATAGCAAGATAAACAGACTCGGAGAATAAAGGAAATACATTGCAAGGATCTAAAGATGGAACTAGGAGAAAACCTGACAATCACTGAGAAATGATAGTTAGAGAAGTTGGATAGCAAGACTGCAGAACGGAAAAGGGAATGGAGGCAAAGTGAAAGCCTAAAATGTGGGTGAAGCTTTTGGCCGAAGGGGTACTGCAAACAACCTTTAGTAATGCCTACAGTAAGCCACGTGAGATGCAATGACAGCAGTATCCTGCTATAGTAGATTCACATCAACCGTGCATTTGATGTCTAGGCCAGTCCCTTACGACGCTCCTGATTGGCTGTTGATAAGCCAATGACAGGGCTGGAAACTCCCAGTCTCTCTCGAGAGTTCACATGGGTAGGATCTTTATGTTCCACCTCTCTTGAGGGATACTTTTGAAAGACGTATCCCTCAGGAGAGGTGGACCTTAGATCCTGCCTATGTGAACTTTCGAGAGAGTTTCCAGCTCCGTGACTGGCTTATCAACAGCCAATCAGGAGCGTCTTAAGGGACGGGCCTAGACATCAAATGCACGGTTGATGTGACTCTACTATCGTAGAAAGTTTTCCTACTGAAACTGTGCCAGTAAGGAAGCCTTGTTATACAGACAGGCGATGTTTATGGCATTTTATTGGGTCCGCCCTTTGTGAAAAACGTGATGCTTCGCTGCGTGAAGAGCACAGCAAGAAGAGGGCAGTTTAGACTCCCTGATACAATCTCCAGAAGAAGAATATTCAAATGGCGAAAGACTACATTACCCGAGGTGATTTATCTTCTTTTATCTGCTCAATCATCGCTGTAGACTTTTGCAAGCATGGCCGTGGAGCTGTGTGTGTTTTCTTTTGTGTTTCTTTTTTTTTTAATTACCTTTTTTTATTCTTTTATTTCTCGTAAGTCTTTTCCGCGAACTTATCGTTCATACGGTGTCACCATTATTCTTGGTAAACGTCGGTGTTTGTTTTCCGAATTTATAAGTCTGGAAAAAGTTTTTTTCGTCTATTTTTAAGAATTCCCTCAAGATTTACTGTTGTTGGATTTAGTGTTTTTTTTTTTTTTTTTTTTTTTTTTTTTTTTTGCTGGTTCTCTCTTCGGAGTTTTCTTCGATTGTTTTTTTTTCTGAAATTTTTTATCAGCAAGGAATTTAAAAGTAAGAGAGGAAACGTAAGTATGATGTAATGGTTTATTTAAATGTCTCAGGTCGTTTCTCTCTCTCTCTCTCTCTCTCTCTCTCTCTCACTCTCTCTCTCTCTCTCTCTCTCTCTCTCTCTTTTTAAAAACGTTATTAACCGAAAGCGAAGTGGGTATGTGAATGAAGTGGGTATTTGGTCGAAGTGGGTATGTAGTCGGAGAGATTATGTTATCTATGTGGGTATGTGGTCGAAGTGGATATGTAGTCAAGATTAGTTTGTGGTTGAAGTCTCTATGTGGTCGAAGTGGATATGTGGTCTTTGTTTCGTCACCCGGGGATCATGAAAAAGGGTCAATAATCCCTCGGGCTGAATTCCAAGAAGAATGACAGATAGTAAATATATATTGAAGTGATGATGTGCATTTATAAGTTTGGATTTGAATGTGACTGAATACATACAGACATATATATATATATATATTATATATATATATATAGATATATACTGTATTTGATAAAACATTTGTAAAGAACAATTCCTATTATTGGTCAGAAGATGAACCCTATTCATATGGAAGAAGCCCACATGGGCAGTTCACTGGAAATTCAAGATTCCAAAAAATATATATATTTTTTTTCTTATTTATTTATTTATTTATTTTTTGTTGTTGTCTATCACAGTCCTCCAATTCGACTGGGTGGTATTGATAGTGTGGGGTTCCGGGTTGCATCCTGCCTCCTTAGGAGTCCATCACTTTTCTTACTGTGTGTGCCGTTTCTAGGATCACACTCTTCTGCATGAGGCCTAGAGGTACTTCAGCCTCTAGTTTTTCTAGATTCCTTATTATTATTATTATTATTATTATTATTATTATTATTATTCAGAAGATGAACCCTATGCATGTGGAACAAGCCCACCACAGGAGCCATTGACCTGAAATTCAAGCTTCCACAGAATATGGTGTCCATTCGGGAGAAGGAGCAGAAGGCATTCGAAAATAAAGAACGTGTGTTACAGAGATACAGACGAAGGTACAGACAAACTCTTGTGATTGCGGTTTATAAGTTACTGCTTCAGACTTCTTCCACTCACTCGCGCCCAACAAACAAGCACCAAAGGATGCGTTGGTTCGTGGGAGTTCTCAAGGTAAAGAAGGAATACGCTGCAGAAGATGCCACTGTAGGAGTGGGAAAGACGAGAGTTGGAGATAAGGCGGAGGAGGAGGAGGAGGAGGAGGAGAAAGGCTTCAGGATCAGGATGTTTAACTGACTCGTCTATTGTCCTTCCTTACGTCCCCAGGGTAAGGGATCGAGGGACTGAACAAAGATGCCAATCGGCTCTTGATTCTCTCTTTTATGTCTCTTATTCTTGTAAGGAAAGCCTCGTCCGTTTTCGCGCACGTGGCTTCGGACTAATGATGGAATAATAAACCATTATGAATGATATTCGTAAGCAAATGAAAAATAAGTTCGAGTAGATACCATAGTGATGTTTGTTCAGGTTAAATCACCGAGAACATCTCGACCGATTCGTAACCTTATCGGGCGATCTACGGTCGGGCTGGAGTGTGTAAATTGTAAATCAAAGTCGAAGGACATTTTGACATCCATTTTTCAGTGCCTTATCCGGTCTGTCCCTAAAGATGGCCCATCTTTGGAGAGAAAAGACCCCTTCGAGATTTTTGGGTAGACGTCTAGACCATTTCTCTCCTTTATTTCTTACTTGATCTCATCTTTCCATCTCCCCCTTTTAATTTAGAATCAGAGAAACGCACACACATCATCTGGAAAGAATTCTTCTCTTCCAGCCTCGATGAAGCTGATACGAAGACCTACATAGGGGCCAGGTCTCGAACTCAGATATGCTATGTATCCGGAATTTTTTTTTTTTTTTTTTTTTTTTTTTTTTTTTTGTTTTTTTTTTTTTTTTTTTTTTTATCCGGATTTTGTTTCCTCGTGATCGTGTTTGGTTTTATGCGCATTCCTGATGCCACTGGAACGTTAAGTAAGAGATTAGCTAAAGTTTACGACCGAGAGGTTAGGTAGAAGAGAGAGAGAGAGAGAGAGAGAGAGAGAGAGAGTGAGGTGGGGGGTGGGGTCGGAAAAGAGCCTTTGAGAAGGATAGTATATTTTTGTGTCATTCTGTTTTGCAGCTTCAGAGGAATGTTTCTTCACTATAAAAAGCCGGTTTTTTAGACAGGAAGATAGAGTAAGATGTCCGACAGACACATTAATATTAACATACTTTGAAACGTTTTTACAATTAAGAGAACAAGGTTCGATATTACTACCCTAATATCATTCTCTCTGTATTTTAACATTTTAGTTACAGTTTTATTTATTTATTTATTTATTTTTTATTTGTTTATTTATCTGTTCTTTCAAATAACTGGTCTCGTCTTTCTGCATTTCCCATTATCTTCTGTTACGTCTTTCGAATGAACACCATAATATTCTTTGGAAGCTTGAATTTCAAGTCAGTGGCACCTTTGGTGGGCTTTTTCCATATGAATAGGATTCCTCATCTTCTGAATAATAATGATAGTAATGCTACTACTAATAATATAAGGAAATGCTGATTTAAGCCAATATATCTGGCCTGGAAGCACCAATGTATACATTGGTGCTTCCAGGTCAGATATATTGGCTTAAATCAGCATTTCTTTATATCATTATTAGTAGTAAAAGAACCAAATGCAAGACTGTATTGCAGCTGAACATGGCTCTAATGGATTTGACT